>NW_008360328.1:1696558-1718672 GCF_000622305.1 Nannospalax galili
AGGCCAGAAGGGGAGAGGTGTCCTGCTCTGTCACTTTCCTTTTTATACCCTTGAGGCAGGGTCATACACTGAACCTGGAGCTGGGCTTATGCTCAGCAAACTTCAATGATCCTCCTCTCTTTACCCCCATAGTCCTAGGATTGCAAGTGTCCATATGGCTACTCCTGGCTTTTTATGTGGGTGCTGGGGATCTGAACTCCGGTCCTCATACAGTACTTGTACTTCCTGAACTTTCTCACCAGCCTTACACACACCTCTCTTCCCCCGCCCCCCAGGCTGGCCTCCGATAGGTAGCTGAGGAGTCCCTTCTGAAGCCTGTTTGGAGGGTCACAGCCTCATGATAAGCTTACCAGAATGAGTTAGCTAAAAATCTTACCCTCAGAAGACAATGTGTGTTATGTTGATGGATGGGGGCTCTGTACTGTTGTCCACTTGAATATTGACAAATTTCCACCCAAATCAATCACTTCCTTATTTCCGTTTGGCATGGTTGAAGTTGAACTTTTTTCTTTTCTTTTCTTTTCTTTTTTTGAGAAGGGGTCTTTCTGTAGCCCTAACTGGCCTGGAACTCACTATGTAGATCAGGTTGGCCTCAATCTCACACTCACAGAGATTCACCTGCCTTTGCCTCCCAAGTGGTGGGATTAAAGGCATGTGCCACCATGTCCAGCTAGAGTTGCTCTTCTTGACAGCAATTAGCTAACAGTTTGAATTGGGGTTTAAGACGTTTTCTGTGACAAAGTTCCCCTATAGTGAACTCACCCATTTTCCTCTTAATGCTGGTGGGAGGACACGCATCTCTTACATCTAAAACAGAACTTATGGGCTGGGGCTATGGCTCAGTTGATAGAATGCTTGCCTAGAATGCAGGAAGTCCTGGGCTCCATTCCCAGCACTGCATAAACTGCATGGTGGCACACGTCTGAAATCGCATCACTTGGGAAGTACAGCCAGGAGGATCAGGAGTTCAAGCTTGCACAGAGGTACAGGCCTTTAATCCTAGTACTCAGGAAGAAGAGGTGGGCAGAGCTCAGTGAGATCAGCTACTTAGTGAGTTCAAAGCCAACCTGGACTACATGAGACCTGTCTCAAATAAATAAGTAAATAAATAAATAAATAAATAGAGGGAGAGGGCCTGTATTTCTAAGACACATCCCTAACACCAGATCACTTCCAACTTCAAAAAGAGGGGGCATTTGAACTGTGCATTAGAAAAAATAGAGTAACACTTCTGAACTACAGCCCTCTTCCTTTTTGGTTTTGTTTTTGCTGTTGTTTGTTGAGACAGGATCTTACTATGTAGACCAGGCTGGCCTCAAACACAGAGATCGCCTGCCTCTGGCTCCTAAGAGCTGTGTGCCACCGCTTCTAGCAAGAGCTTGATTATTTTTTTCTTTCAAGAACTTGGTATTTATGGGCTGTGTAACACGGCAAGTTAAACTCCCTAAGCCTCAGTTACCCTATCTGTGAAATGGAAATCATGGTACCATTTACAGTTTGGGGTTTTTTATATTCTTTTGCTTTGCCTGGAACTTGCTATGTTAATCAGGCTGGCTTTGAACTTCAAGAGATCTGCCTGCCTCTGCCCTCTGAGTACTGGGACTAAAGGCATGCACCGCCACTCCTGGCCATTTACAGGGTTTTCATATGCACTGATTTGAGGATGATGGGGAGTTCAAGTACTAAGTGACATAAGGAGACCCTATCTCAACACCAGGAGGGGCCGGGGATGTAGCTCAGCAGCTAGAAAGCTTGCTTCACATGTGTACAGTCTTGGTTTTAAACAGCACTTAATAATAATAATAGCATTAAAAATACCCTTAAAGTTGTTTAGCACCATGCCCACGTAGTATACAGTGGAAGCACAGTATTGAGTGGACAGTCCAGCTGGAAAGAACATCAATAAACAGGCCTAGAGGCAGCAAAGCCCAGGACTGTCCTGTGGGCAGGAAACAGCTTGAGCCTAGGGTGATGGGAGGTTGATGAGGAGTCCCATCTGGAAAGGATAATGAGAGGCAAAGCTCGCTGCCCTCCTGTCTGCACATGACTTTCTGAGCTGGCAGGCAGTGGTCCCTGGGCCTCAGATTCAGGAACTGGCACCTGAAGAGAAGTCTTAGACTGGTGCCGCTGTGGAGTGCACTGGAATTGGAGTCCGCAGACCTGACTTCATCCAGGCTCCATCACTGGTGAGTTACTGCCTTTGGATAAGCAACTTCCAGACTCTGGCACCCAGTACTGGCACTGGCAAAAAATCTCCACACCCATCTCCCTCATATCCTGGGACCCTAGGTGGGGGTGAGAACAGCAGGCAAAGAAGGGGCAGCCCTGAATACCTGGAAAATCTGGGAAGAAGCTGGTGCAGTTTTTTCCACACGGGACCAGGCGGGGTTGGTCATCTACTTAGCCCAGAGAGATGCCAGTTATCATTAGCACAAGCCCCGTTTTACAGATGTGTAAAATGAGGTCAAGGAGGTGAAGAGCCTTGACCCAAGCAAGCCATGGGACTCTTAAGCGATTGACAGGTAGGATTCCAAGGCCCTTTGCAGCACTCGCTTCCGGCTTCTCCTAAACACTCCCAACTCTCTGCATGGCTTACTTTTCGGGAGCCCATCCAGGCAGAAGCCCTGGTTCCCCAAAAGGGCACGCTGCCCTAGAAGTCTGGACCGCCGAGGGCGTGGTGGGGAGGGACTGCCAGGCCAGGTCGCGGCAGACAGGTGTTCGGCAGGGTCCGGACCCGCCCCGGCAGCACCTCGACCCTCTCTCCGGGCCCCCAGCTCCACGTATGCAAATCGCTGCTTTGCATGGGCCCGGGGCCAGGCGCGGGGGCCCTGCCAGGAGGCGTGGCCCGGGCCCCCGCCCGGCGCCGCGTGCTCACCTGGGGAATGTGCTAAGCCTGACCGTGCCGAGTGCTGCCCGGGCCGGAGCAGCGGAGCGCGCAACCGAGGTGGCGACGGCTCCGGCAGCGGCTCCCGCGGTGGCGGCGGAGGCCGGGGGCGGGAGGAAGGAGACCCTGGCTTCCCCGGGGGCCCGGCTGGGGCAGCCGCGAGGGACCTGGGGGGGCGCTGGCTTTGGCCCCACCTGGGGCAGGATGGTGAACCTGGATCCCATGCACACAGGTAAGGGGTAGAAGGAGTGAGCTCCGACAGGTGTCACTGCGCGTGGCAAGGGGCCAAGGACCTGGACACCACAGAGGCGTGGGCGGGGCTAAGGGGATAAATCCCTGGCTGCCGGGAGATGGCGATGTGTGTAGCGGGTCATCCAGGCGGCGTGGTAGGTGTCCAAGGGATTAAAGAGAAGTTTGGGCTGAGTCTTGGGGGACTAGTAAGGGAAGCATGGAGTTCCTGAAGTCCCAGATCTGGGGAAGAGGCAGTTGAATGGGGCTTGGGTGTGCTGAAGTGCTAGTCGCAGGAGGTTGCAGGAGATGGGTGGTTCACTCCCTCAGTCAGGGTGTGGACCTAAGAGTGCATACGTGTATCCACATGCTGCGTGTTTGGTGTTGGGGCACCTGTGTGAAATGCAGGCAAAGTGGGCATGGGGGGTGCCTAAGAGAAATGGGTAGGGTGGAGCAATTCCAGCGGCACACCTGGGGCAAGTGCCATGCCATAAATGCATTGATTAAGACTTGTGTAAGCATGTGCCAGTAAGTGTCAGGAGTGTCTGCCTGTCCCCCCTTGTAGGCTAGGAGAATCGATGGAGCAGACCCTAAGGGGGCTGATGATTCTTGCACCCTAGTGTTCCAATGTGTCTGAATGTGTGGGAGGTGTGTCCACTTACATCCTCAGCTGGTTTTGTGGGTGCTGTGGGCTCAGTGCATGATAGGCCTATGTCCAAGAGGCACATCTTCTGAGTCCCATATTCCATGACCTCCTTTCCTGATGGACTGGAACCCAGGAGCTGGAAAGGCATGGCCAGGATCCAGTTTCCCCTGCAGGAACAAATGAGAGGCCAGTGCGGAAGGACCCAAGTCCTCCATTCATGCTTGTGGATCCCTCACTTCCCAGCTGGGCTAGGGTAAAATCTACTAAGCTGAAGGACTGGGCTTGGTGATGATGGGGGCCATGATGATCTGTTGAGCTGCCTGAGGGGATGAGTGAAGAACAGACTCAAGGTCAGACTCAAGGTGAAAAAACCTGGACATAACTTGGGCACTACAAGCCTTGCTTCTCACCATGTGCAGGACCCACTGATCTTTCTTTAGAACTTCAGGGTTGCTGAGGGATCGTGTTCATTGTCCTAAAAGAATGAGGAGGTCAAAGAGGAGAAGAATGAGGAGGAGGAGATGGAGGAAGAGAAGAAGAAAGCAGCTCTTCTGACCCACCCCCAGAAACAGAGCAGGCTAGATCTTCCAGGCTCCTACCAATCCTAGAAACAGGCAGCAGTGGAGACATATGAGGCCCAGGATGCCCAGATCTGCTGAATACAAGACTGTCTGGCAGAGAGAAATGTTGGCAGCCATGCCTTGTTCCCCATGATATGCCAGGAAGGACTATTTGAGGCCAAAGGAACCTTCCAACTGGGTGTCATTCAGTGTCTGAGGAAAGTTTCCAGATCCATAGAACCAACATGGAACTGAAAGTAGCTGGGGACAGGCCCCTTGGGCAGGCATTTTATCCTCCACTTCTCCATCAAGAAGCCCTGTATTCAAATGGGAATAAGTCTTCTCCAAAGGTGGAGGGGTGGGGAGTTCTCTAGGACCAGGATTAGGGACTTCCTGGCGGGGGTTTCCAACTCCCTGCCTACTGGAGGCTTCTGCTTGGGGAAGTAGGAGGAGGTGGAACAGCTGGGTCCTGGCCTGGCAGCAGCAAAGGAACTGGGAGGATCTGGTAGAGAACTGGAGAGGGGAGAGGTCAGAAAGATAGTTCATGGCTCCACCCATGCAAGCCCCTGACTGATGCTTTTCAGATGCCCATGCTCTGTGTTCTGTGGGCAGAGTGTGCTAGACCCAAGATGGGATGACTCCTCAGGATGGTTGGGGTGACTTCTCAGATGGGGATCTATCCACCTTTGTGTGCATTGCCTGCTTCACTTCTCCAGTTGTCTTGCAACTCTCCCCTGCCAGTTTCTTTTTCTTTTCTTTCTTTTTTTCTTTTTCTGCTCTTTTTGAGACAGGGTCTTCCTGTAGCCCCAGCTGTCCTAGAACTTGCTATGTAGACCAGCCTGGCCTGGAACTCACAGAGATCCGCCTGCCTCTGCCTCCCAAGTGCTGGGATTAAAGGCCTGCACCACCAAGCCTGGCTTCTGCCAGTTTCTTTAGGCAATTCCTCTTGGGTCTCACTCCAAGTCACTAAATCTTGGTCCCTCTGGAATGTCTGCCCTTTGGTGGCACATCCATAGGCTCTCTCAGTTTGGGACTTTCTGAGCTGCACTAGCTTTTCAATTTGAGATCTTCATTGTTTTATTTTTTGAGAGAGAATCTTGCTATGTAGCCCAAGCTAATATCAAATTCTTAAGTAATCCTCCTGCCTCAGCCTCCCCAGTGCTTGGATTACAGGTATAAGCCACTATGCCAGGCTTTCATATGAGCTCTGCTGTGTATATGGACAAGGAAGTGGTCCTTCTCTCTCTATGAACTGTCTCATTGCAGGCTCCCTGCCTGGGTTCATCAGTCTAATAACTACAGAAACATGGTCTTTTCTTAGTCTTACCCTTCCCCCATAGTAATCCCATATTCTGCTGATCCTTAAAGACTGAGACTTCACTGGAATTCCCAATCCAATTGTAGGAATCCCTCCTCATTGATTTCCTGGGACAGTTTCTATGTAAAACGAAGAGGATAGAGCTCATAGACATAGTCATAGGCTTGTTCCAGGTCCCATTTCAGAGAGCCCCATAGCTCCACGGCCTCTGAGCTCTATGTTCTTGCTCTGGTGGCCTAGCAACAAACTCTGATTCAAGGCACCACACTGCGTACCTAACAGAACCTCTCTCACTCTGAAGCACTGAAACCTGAGCAAGTGACACAACATAAGAGTTCTCAGTCAAAGAGGGGCTCCCTGTACTCTGGCCTGGAGGGATAGACAAGAAAGAGCCAGTCAGTCAGCTACAAAGGAAGAAGAGAGCAAAATGGTATGAAGTCAGCCAGAGGAGGACACCTGGCTGGCCTTGAGTGTCTTTCTATGTGTTTCTCCCTGTCAGTTGTTCCCCCACCAGGGCTGGAGGAGGGAGGCTGAGTGTCCCAGACGTGTGCCAGTTGGAGCTCAGGAATGCATTTGGGTCGAAAAGCCTGTTGAAAGAAGACAAGAGAAGTCTGCACCAGGAGAGGCAGAGCCTTGGCTAGTTCAGAAGTGGCATTGGAAGGTCCCAGGAAGTCCCCCTTGTGGAAGTGCCTCCCAAAACTTAAGGAAAGAACCAGGAGGTGGGTCCAGTTCCATCCTAGGACAGGAAAAGGGACAATAGGAAAGAGGGGTTGGAACTTACTTTTGCCCAGAGTAGCCTGGACCCAAGAGGGTACTCAGCATGCTACCTGGGAAGAGCATTGCCTTGGGGTGGTTGTGTTCCAAGATGTTTATGGAAGGGATGGCTTCTTGTCAGACCACAGCCCAGGAGGGCCAGACCATCTTCACCCTATGATGGTGCCAGACGAGGCAGGTCGGGGTCTACACTAGGTGTCTAGGCTCTTACATACTGCAGCTGAGCCTCCCCAGGGAAGGGAGGGTGGCAGAGAGCCGACTCAGAGATAAGAAACACAGCCACAGCGTAGCCAGCCCCACCCCACACCTCTCTCATTCACCCCTGGGAAGTGCTGTCCAACAGGTGAAGGGTTACAGCCAGCGTCTCGGGGAGTTTCGGTGTTGGCCCATTTTTAGGCTGAGACCCAAGGGCTCGTCCCACCCATCAGCCTCAGCCTCCTACCCAACAGGAACAGGTTCTCAGTATCTGAGCATGCTGGGGACAGAAGGTTTCCAGGTTATCTCACCCTGCCCCTCAGTGTGGCTCCACTTCCTGCCTTGAGAATCAGACTGTCACCAGGTCATGGAAGCATGGCTGTTGGGGCGGGGTGGCTTGGATGTCTTCAGAAATAACTGTTAGATGTAATCAAGTCTAAGCTTTAAGCTTATTTAAAAGATGAGTGAGAAGGTTTGGGGGATAAAGTGATGGGGAATGGATGTGGGAGGAAAGTTGGGGTGTTAGGCAACAAATTAAGGTTCAACTCAAAAAGCTACATGTTTAAGCCAGCCCTGGTGGTGCAAACTTGTATTCCCAACTATTCCTGGGAGACTAAGACAGAAAGATGTAAGTTCAGGGCCTGTCTGTCTGGGCTAGTGTGCATTCAAGGCTAGCCTGGGCAACTTGAGACCCTGTCTCAAAATAAACATGGTTCAGGGATGTATCTCAGAGGCAGAGCACTTGCCTAACATGTAAGACTAGTTTCTCTCTCTCTCTCTCTCTCTCTCTCTCTCTCTCTCTCTCTTATATTGTCTCTCTCTCTCTCTCTCTCTCTCTCTCTCTCTCTCTCTCACACACACACACACACACACACACACACACACATATACACACATACATGCCTATTTAAGTTACCAAGTTACCTGTTTATATATCTGGAGTTTGAAATAAGTTGATTCAGAGACTCTGGTTGCTCCAGGCTTCACTGTCCCCATGAACACTTTTCCTCTAAAGACAGGATTTGGAGAATGTTATTGGCTTCACAGGTGAAGGACAAGCTACAAAGGTGCTGGACAAAGCTACAACTGTCCATGGTAGTTGGGAAGGGCTAAGGAAGGAGCATGAATGACCAGGAGCAAGAAGAGACCAGGACTCCTGTCTAAGCCAGTGTCATTTAATAGGTGACCACTTTGTTTTCATTCATCATTTCATTTAATTCTCCACATACCCCAAGGAGTTGTTTCATCATCCCTGGTTCTAGGTGAGAAAATTCATGTTCATATATATGGCTAGAATTCCCTGGCTACTTAGTTATGGCACTGGATTAAATTTAGGCTTGTCTGCTGCCAACTGCCCCCCCTCTGAATTCCTGAATTAAGGCTCTGTTAAAGCAGGTTCAAACCAGCAGCAGGAGAGAATGTCTATCTTGTGCCTTTCTAGCAGGCTCTGATCAGAGCTTTTTCTCAGCACTGGGGAAGAATCCCTGTGGTGAAGGCTATTGATCAGGTGTTGGGCATTGTCCAGCTCCAGGCTGGGACAAAGTGAAACCCATTTTCCCAATAGCACAAAATGAGCAGTGGCAGAAGCCCATGCTAGTTCTGCATATGCACACAGGGCTAACCAAGCATATGGTTTCCAACTGCAGCAGGAGAGGCTGGGGTTAGGCTCAAGGAAGACCCCCAAATGCAGAGTAGAGGGGGTATTTTTTAGGGTTCTGTGACCATATGGAGTATATAGGGAGACTCCACAGAGCTCCCATTATTTACCTGGGTGTCTTCCTTCAGTTGACAGGCCTCAAAAAACTGCTCAAACTCCCTCCCTTCTAGTGCATTGGCTGGTGGCCCCATCTCTGCCTTACTTGGTACCACAGTCACTTCACTATGGAGGTGTAAATATCTCTAGGAGCTGCACCATTATCATTAGTGTCTTACAAAAGAAAAAAAAAGGATACACACCTCCCACCTTACCCCACTCCCCCCATCACCACCCCCAAATCCACACCCACCTCCCCACCACCCTCACCTCCCCACAAGAGGTCCACCCTTTTCCCTCATCCTGATCATCTCCAGACCTTGGATGTCTACACTGCCAACTGCCTGATTACCATATGCAAATTAAGGCTGCCTTCTTGACTGGGATTGGCTAGGATTGGCTGGGGAGCCTCCTATGCAAACATACTCACCAAGACTTTATCTGGTTGGAAAGAGTTAAAGTGCTGCTCCAGAGAAGAGGGTGGGGTGAGGGGGGTGGTCCACACAATTTGAATAAAATATTCTCTGTCTTAAACATTAGGATTTGGTGGTTTAATAAGGAGAGGAGATGAGAGAGAGAGATCAAAGTTGCCTCTTTTCTCCCCTTGGCTGATGGGAGGAGGTTTAGGGCCTCTTAGGTGGTGGTAGCTGTCTGTTATGGGTAAATGTTTAATTTACTGCAATGGAGCAGAGTGGAGAGGCCAGAGCAGCAGAGCTTAGGTGCTGACACTAGGCCATCTATAAGTCTGCTTTCTCAGCCAAACACCCCTTTCTCACTGAGCAACTTGGGGGAGTAGGAAAGAAAGGAAGGAGCCTCAGAGGGCAGGATCTCTGAGAAGGTGACAAAGGAGGTAGTAGGGTTTGCTCCCCAGATAGTGTGCTGACCTCTGGGAACCAGACAGACAACAGAACTGGGGACAAAAAGGTAAGAAGGGAAAACTGGTGAAAGTAGTCTTATCTTCTAGGTCATGATGTTGTATAGAATGGGGAGTGAAAGTGAGATATAGCTTATGCTATTTAATTTTTATTTTTATTATTTTACTTTTAAAGACAAGGTCTCCCTCTTTATGTTCAAGGCTGGTCTTGAAGTTATGATCCTCTGCCTTAGCCTCCTGAGTAGTGTTGGATTTTAGGGGGGAGGGGGGCATATGCCACCACATATGGCTTACGTAGGTTCTTGTGCAACTTTAAGAAAATAAAACAAATGTCCCCAATTCCAAAAGAAATGACAGATTGGAATGAACAGGGTCCCCCTGCCTCTAGGCCCCATACCCTTGCTAAATTTTACCTCATTAAGTCTGAGTAATGGGAGGAGGCAGCATTGAATGATACTGAAGGTGAAAGACCCTGAAGTAGCTATAGAGAAAGGGGAGAAAGAAAGGCTAGGAGAAGAAGCTAGCCCAGGAGGAGGGGGTTTGTGCCCCCAAGCTTATGAATATTCTAATGGCTGTATTTTCGGGAATCAGGAATTTGAAAGTCTGATGGTTGTTATAATTACACATTCATCTTTGCTATTTAGTTAAAGCCATATATGTCATAGCAAAAAAAAAAAAAATGGTGACCCATTATTAAAATCAGTTGTGTTTTCCCTATAGAGATCAAGATGAGTGGGGATGTAGCAGATTCCACAGACGCTCGCAGCACTTTCAGTCAGGTGGAGCCAGGTAAGGTGTTTTCTGGGAATGAACAGGCAAGCCAGGGATGGGTAGTCGGGAGGAAACTGTCCCGCAATCATCTTGCTTTACTTGGGCTTTCAGACCCAAAATCTGGGTCTTAGGACTAGAGGGATTTCTCTGGAGATGTAGAACCTTGGAATAGTAAATATTGGTCTCCATAAAACAAACTTCTGGAAGCAGGCCAGGAAGGAGCCGAATCCTTAGGAATAAGCAATAAAAAGGAAAAGAGATTTATTCTTGCAGTGCCAGGCATCAAACCCAGGGCTTTGCACATGCCAAGCAAGTGCTCTACCACTGTGTCCTGTGGATGCGTTTATTTTTATTTTTGGAATTGGGAATTGAACCCAGAGACTTGCATATGCTAGGCAAATGCCCCACCATGGAACCATACTCTAGCTCTTTAATTTTATTTCAAGACAGAGTTTTGCTAAATTGCCCAAGTTAGTCTTAAACTTACTATGTAACTCGGGCTAGTCTCCAACTTGAGATCATCCTGCTTCAGCCTCCCAGGTAGCTGGGATTACAAGTATGTGTTTCAGTTTTTTTGTTATTGTGTATGTATGATGTATATCCATGGGAACACATGCCACAGTGTATAAGTGAAGATTAGAGGACAACTTTTGGAGTCTCTTCTTCTACCTTTACGTCAGTTCTGGGCATTGAACTTGGGTCCTCAAGCTTGCATAGCAAGCGCTTTTACCTGCTGAGCTATCTAGACAGCTTGAGATTCATTTCTGTATGTGATAGTCCGACACCTCTAGAAGCAGCAGGCTGTATTATCAGGTCCTAGTGGAGCTTGTCTTCATTAGATAGGAGCAGGGTCTTTTCATCCCAGATTCTCAACCACCTTTCTTAAGGAACTAAGCAAACACAGGTCTATGCACAAGTGTTATCCTTCTGAATATTATGTGTGTGGCTGGGAAGTGAGCTCAGAGAAGGCACTGATGCCTAGACATGGTCTTGTTGGTGAAGAATAGAGATGTTTTGCTGTTCTCTCTTGTTACCACTGTAGCCTAAGCCTTGGTTTGAAAACTCCATGTAATTAAAAAGAACTTAAGGCAAGATAACTAGAAACTGTAACACTGCCAAATAACTTTAATAGCCTCCCAACAAGGCCCCAATTAGTGTTTCATCTGGATCACTAGAAATTAGAAGTGGAAGAGAATCGATGTCTCCTAGAACTAAAATCTTCTTTAACTGTTCTGGAACATTCTAGCTCCATTCTTGAAGCTAAAAGATCTGGGGTCAGAGACAAGACACGTGGAGGATGTAGGAGGGGGGCTCATCCTCACGATACATTTGCTATACATTTTTCTGCTTTGCAGTTTAATACTGAAGCAGTATCTACTTGAATAGATAACAGTGCACATCAAACTACAATGTTCAGGTTTTGCTTTTTATAGAACAGTTGGACTAAAGAGAGTGTGGACCAGTTGCACCCATTTTTCAAGGTGTTGGCCCCCCACCATTTGGGGGATTGAATCTAGGCACTTGTACATGCTAACCAAGTACTCTACCACTGAGCTACATTCTTAGCCATTATTATTATTATTATTTATTAATTTATTTTTTGTGTCTTGCTGAATTGTCCTTGAACTCACTCTGTAGCCCAGGCTGGCCCCCAACTTGCAGTCCTTCTGCCTCAACCTAACCTTTGGTCGGGATCACAGGCCTACAGCATCAAGCCTGACTTCAGTTGGTTTGTAGGTAGCATATATGTTACTGAGGTCTGTGGAGGAAGGTCACTGTTCTGCCACTTTCTTTCAGTCTCAAAAAGCTAATGTGATCTTAGCTGGAAGGTGCTGGTACTGTGTCCTTATTGATGCTTTTCCCTAGAGAAAAACAGAGTCTAGAGCTGTGATCCTAGAAAAGCTGGTGCCCTTTCCTGGAACCAATTCTATTCTCCAGAGCCCTACTGGCCAGAACACAGTTGAGCAGTGTCCATATAGAAAAAAAAAAACCCCACTTATCTCTTGGCACTGGGGCTTTGCTGTTAATTATTCTGACCAAATCAGAGATCTGTGTGGGGAGTCAGAAGGAGCTGCAAAGACCCCAACAATGAGCCAGGAAGACTGGGCTCTGATCATGGGAGGAGGCCAGGAAAGCTAATGTGTTATGGGCAGCCTGAGCAAATTCTAACTTTGTATAGGGCCATGAGAGCTGTGTATAGAGAAGCTTAAGGGTGAGCGAATCCCGAGGTGAGCTAGGATCTTCCAAATCTGTCATCCTCACCATCCACTTTCTTAGGAGGCAGACCTTTGAAGAGCATGGTTTTCAAATCAAACAGACCTAGGATGAAAGCTTGCAAATAAGCCCAGTGGGGTGGTGCACTCCCATTTCAGCATTTAGGAGGCTGAGGTGAGAGGATTGCTGAGAGTTGGAGAGTTCAAGCCCTGTCCTGGCTATAGTAAGTTCCAGGCTAACCTGGGTTACATACTGAGACCCTGTCTCTACCCTCCATCTTACATTCTACTCCCTAAGAAAAAGCCTACAGACCCACTTACTAGCTACCTGATTTAGTCATTTATCCTTGTCACATTATCACAAGAGAAAATGAATGTTGTCTTAGAGGGAGGGTTGAGAGTTATCTGAGATACTAATGTGCATAACCACTATCTTTAATGACATCCTTAAGATTCTGTGATTTGGGGTGCCACTACCAAGGACTCTTGGGCCACAGGTGATTAGGGTGCTCTTTCCTCTTCACCTGAGCAAGTGGGTCAGCCCTGAAAGTTGATTTTCTCCACTTCCCAACCAGGAAAGGATTCTGTGTGGGTCATCCACTTCTAGGAGATAATGAGTCTTCCATCTCCTAGGATCTTTCGTGCCCCTCCAACTTCCCTTCAGAGCTCAGCTCAGGTGACAGGGAGCATCAGTGGCTCGGTGATCCTCAAATTAATGGCACGAAAAAAGAAGTAGCTAATTAAAGTAACCAAACTTCCTGGAAAGTCATTCTGACTCATTTCTTTTTTTTTTTTTTTCAACAGAGGAAAGCTTATTAGCAGTTACAATGGTTACCAACTTGGTTTAATGGTTTCCTTTGAATTTTTAAAAGATACATTCACCTCCCCAGCAGGGCATGAATTAATAGGTGGTTTGTCTCTGGGTTTTAAAGAAGCTATAAACAAAGATGACCTAGAAAATCCCTTTTCTGGAGAGCACCCTCAGTGTTGTGTGAAATCCCCAAGGGCACTAAGGGATGAGAGCTGGGAAAGGGAAGCAAGTTCTCCCATCCACATAGGAGAGTTGGCGGGAATACCAGGGAGAGCCTTCCCAGACCTCCCAGATGCTAGAGACCCGCAGTTCGTCCTTCCCCTTTTCCAGCACAATCCAGAACAAAATGCCAAAACCTCAGATTGTCTAAGGCTCTGGAACTCCTATCTCTACCACCCCAAACTCCCTCTCCACAACAGGAACAGACTGCGGCCAGGGTCTTTCACCACTGATGAGCTATTTTGTTACTTACTATTACCTCCCTATCTGTTACTACTTTTCTTTATTTGTGCTGCAGTACTGGGGTTTGAACCTAAGGCTTCAGACATACTAAGCAAGTGGTCTACCACTATATTTCCAACCGTGTGCACGTGTGTGTGTGTGTGTGTGTGTGTGTGCGCGCGTGCGTACGCTCATGTGAATGCATGCATGTGGAGCCCAGAAGACAAACTCAGATGTCATTCAGGTGCTGTCCACCTTGTTTTGACACAGTCTGTCATTGGTTTGCCTAGCAGGCTAGGCTAGCTCACCATCATGCTCCAGGGATCCTCCTATTTCTACTTCCCCAGCTCTGGGTTTATAAGCACACCACACCTGGCTGCTTGCTTGCTTGCTTGCTTGCTTGTTTGAGACAGGGCTTCACTATGTAGCCCTAGCTGGCCTGGAACTTGATATATAGACCAGGCTAGCCTTGAACTTACAGAGATCCACCTGCCTCAGCCTCTCCCTCCAAGTGCTGGGACTAAAGGCTTCCACTGCCACACCCACCAATCCACATCTGATTTTTTTATATATGTTTTAAACATGGATTCTGGGGATCAAACTCAGGTATTCATGCTTGTGTGGCAAGCACTTTACCAAATTATCGTGCCAGTCCTGTGCTTGTTTGTTTTTGAGACAGGGTCTCATTCTAGCCCAGGCTGGCCTGGAAGTCATTATGTAGCTCAGGCTGGCCTTAGATTCCAAGCCTCCTGCCTCAGCCTCCCATCTTTTTCTCTTCTCATGCTATAACTGACAGCACCCCCTGATGCTGCTGACCTTTGGGGCTTTGGACCATACTGGTCACAGGCTTCAGAAGGAAAGACCAGTCATGGTCACATGGCACCTCCTACCAAGGCATATGTGGCAGCTTTATGGACATCATCTCATTTACTCCTTACAATAAACATAGGCATGACTAGCCCCATTTTCAACCATAAGGAAATTGTGGCTGAAAGTGAGAATCTAACCTGCTTAGACGCAGAAATCACACTCACGCTGTATGACTCTGTCATGGCTCTGCTGTGAACTCCCTGTATATTTAACCAGCATCCCTACATGGACCTTCATTTTCTTCTTTACAAAGAAAGGCTTTGGAGTGGATAGTCTGAGAGGGCTGACTTGTAAGGTCTGCTTTCAGCATGCTCTTCCATCTGTTCGTACATCTTGCAGGTGTGTGTAGGTTTCCCAGAGCTGAGCTCTGGCTCGAAGCCCTTTCCCTCAGCTCCTCCCAGTCCCCCTCTTCCCAGTTTCTCCAGTCAGCATGGCTTCTTCCAAACCTCCCTGTCTTGCTCTGCATGGCTTCCAGTCTTCTTCTCTGGCTTAACTAGCTGTTCCATGGCCATGTTCCATGAGCTCCATTTTGCAGCAGGTGCGGAAGATAGAGTCTCTGTCCCCATGGAGTCTTCCTTCAAGGGCAGGGATTCATGCTGCTGTGGAGAACAGTGATAACTGGTCTCTATTAGCTAGCTGTAAGAACATTATGGAACATATGCACTGGCATATGGATGTCATTAGCCCACTTTGAAGGTTGGAAAATTGAGGCTGGTGAGAATGTTAGGTGCTGTTCCCAAGGTCCCTCACCTAGCACATGATAGACTGAAGTGTTGACTTTTCTAGTGACTTTCTACCTAAAGACGGTAGTGGGAAGACTGAGGCCACCATGGGAAACCAGAGACAAAGGACCAGAGAGAATGGCAGACCAGGGCAGATACCAAAATCTGGAGGGTGCTTACAGAACCAGAAGGAAGACTGGTCTCACCCAAGACCCAGAGTCCTGTCCGGAGCCAGAGCATGCTTCCTGGGAGCAGAGGAAAGTGGAGGGTCTGGTCTGAGGGGGGAATCTTCTACCCCTCCTTCCCAAGGAACCAGCAACTATCACACTAGAAAGGAGGGAGGGCTCTGGGCCTTCTCATTTGTTCCCCCCAGGTTGGTTTTGTGTGTGTGTGTGTGTGTGTGTGTGTGTGTGTGTGTGTGTTTAAAATATTTATTTTTTTATTTTATGTGTATGAGTGTATTGCCTGCATGTATGTGAGTGCACCTGTGTTGTGCATTGCTGCAGAGGTCAGAAGAGGGCTTCAGATTCCCCTGGAACTGGAGTTAAGGACGGTTTGTAGCTGCCATGTGGATGCTGGGAATCGAGCCTGGGTCCTCTGCAAGAGCAGTTGGTGTTCTTAAGTGCTGAGCCATCTCTCCAGCCCCATTCCTCCCAGTTTTGACATCCTTGTCATATCTATAAGATTGAAGGACTAATATCTGTCTCCAGTCCAGAAGGACCACCCTGGAGATTC
Organism: Nannospalax galili; assembly: GCF_000622305.1. Classification (NCBI taxonomy): domain Eukaryota; kingdom Metazoa; phylum Chordata; class Mammalia; order Rodentia; family Spalacidae; genus Nannospalax; species Nannospalax galili. The sequence goes on from NW_008360328.1 coordinate 1,712,354, forward strand.
AGCTGTCTGGAGGCCCTAGAAACTTTCACTATGACTTTAAGCATGAGGAACATGCCTGAATAGGGGAGGACCAGTGAAGCACAGAGGCTAGTGGTCTCCCCAGGCCCTAGGAGAGGACTAGTGATGACCCAGGACCAACTCCCTCTCTTGAGCAAGGGTCCACTCATTCCTGGGGTTCATACACATATCCACCCTCCCAAGTTCCCAGGGAACTAAGCTGAGGACTTCCTCCAAGAAGTAAGGTCCCAGGAAGGACCAGGAAGGCTAAGCTTCGAAGATGAAGGCAGCTTTCAGTCGACTTGTTAATAAAGTGATCTCTCAAAGGCTGGAGGACAAGAGAAACCCAAGAGTACTTGAGAGTCAGGTAGTCTCCCTCTTTTTTTTTTTTGAGACAGGGTCTCTCTGTAGCCCCAGCTGGCCTAGAACTCACTATGTAGACTGACTAGCCTCAGTCTATACAGGCTAGTCAGAGATCCGCCTTCCTCTGCCTCCCTAATGCTGGGATTAAAGGCATCCCCCACCCGGTTAAGAGGCTCCCTTGACACCTGTTCCTATTAAGGCTGTGTGCTAGCACGTGTGCACACACGTTCTCCCGCTTATGACTAAATGAGAGTGGGTGTGAATGCACTTTGAAAAGAACATACCACCACAAAAAGACCATCCATTATATGGTCAGTAATTAGGGAAACATGCTATTATTGAGAGGCATGGGGAAAGTGCCCGGGATTTGAGTTTCCTCGGGGGTGATGGGAGTAGGGACTACAGAAATAAAGTGAAGAGAAGGATGATCTGGTCTCTAGGTCTGAGCTTCAGTTTGTTCCACCTCTTAACTTACCTCTGCAGACCTGTAGAATGAAATTGTGGCCCTGCACACATTACCAGAGAACCGAGGTGAGATCCTGAAAGTATTAGGAGTCTGAGAACATGTCCTTCTTATACCTCCCTTTCCCTTTGGAAGCATTCAAAGACATCCTTGGAAAACGAGAATCTGTTAATGAGAGAACCTGTTCTTAAAGATTTGGTTTTCATTTGTCCTCTATCCCAAGAAAAGTCAACCCCACAATTTCTCTTGGCTCCCTGTTCTTATAGGATATAATCCTCAGTGTCTCGAAGTCCCTTACCACCTATCACCTACAACTCTCATGCTGCGGCAGAAAAGTTCACTGCCTTTTGTTCTGGCCATCTAAAACTCGAGTGGCTACCGTCTCACCTTATTTCTGGTTTCTGTGACAGGGAAATTAGAAGGTAGTGATTCATCACCCAGACTTCCAACTGTGGTTCTGTTGCTAAAGGTCTCAGGAAAGTGGCCAATGGTGCCAGGAATTGCCCATCTACCTCTAGCCCTTGGAGAACTGTAACAAATAAAACAGACACAATGGCAGCTCACAGCTGTGCTGTGATGACTTCCAGTCCCAGGACTTGCTCATCCTTGGGCTCCCAATAGGGTAGCCAGGGCAGGATCACATTGCTCAGAGGAGCCCTGAGCAGCTGATGGTCCTACCCATACCATTGTCTCTTCCTCTTGGAAGTCTCTTTAAGGAAATGACCCATGCAGCCCCAGGTCCATCTCTACAGCCCCCAGGAGACATGGATTCCTTTCCTCTCCAGCTTACCAGGGAACAGAGTGAGAGGGCCAGATGCAGGGCATTTGTGAGCCATTTTAACCACCTGGGCTTCCTTCTTTGCCTCAGTGCATATTCCTATTTTCTCACAGTCTTAGGTTGAGGACCATTTGTTTCTCCAGCTTGTCATAGATCAGTACCTAGTCCTGCTGTGTGTGATGGTATTTAGTGAGGTACTGAGAGATCTGACCCATAATGCACTTTCTGCAGCATCCAAAAGCTGTACACCAAGTCAACAGAAAAACCCTCCTAAGCACTGCTTGTACCTGATCCTGGTCCTTAACGCAACTCCATAGAGCAGGCTTAGTTGATCAGCCGCCCTTGGAGGTACACTGCCGTGGAAGACTTTGTGTTCTGTAGGAAAATGAATACGCTGGAGCTTGGCCACATCTTCCTATGGCCTCCCTCTGGAGATGGTGGTAAGTGATAAGAGTGATGAGGAGGGGTCCAGCAGGAGACCAAGACCCCAGGTGTGTGTGTGTGTGTGTGTGTGTGTGTGTGTATGCATGTTGCATAGCACCCTCTCCCCAGAACACTGGAAGATTGTGTGCTAAGTAGTGTTTAGACCCCCCCCATCCTAGGCCTATGTCCTTTATCATGCCTCACCCCCCTAATAACAGTTAGGGGTAAATGCTCTTGGTCTCTTGGGTTCATCCTCCTCCTTAAGAAACAATTAGAGCATTGAGCCTCTGGTTTGGAAAAGTGCTGAGGAAGTGGATGAGAACTTACAGAGGAATGAGCAACTAAACGGGGTAAGACTTTGGTGCTCGAGGAGCAGGCAGACTTAGCAGCTGAAATGCAGTTAGCATCCTGCCTTGCTCCCAAGAGTTCACACATAGACAACCATGCAAACTCACACTCATATCCCACCCCTGAAACCGTGGGGTAGGAGCACCCTTTCTTTCTGGTGGGGTGGGTCTTTCCACAGCAACTACAGAATGGGTGGTAGAGATAGAAGATGAGTTTCAGGCCAGCACCTGCTGATGAGTCTCCCATGCCTAAGCCGCTTGCTGTGGAGTGGGGCACTGCCAGGGAAGAGAGGAACAGAAAGAGATGAGGACCAGCTCTCCTCTCATTCCCATTCCCACAGCCTCTGGTTTGGGGACAAGGGACAGATTTAGAGCTGAATGTATTTAAATTAAAGGGGAGCTATATGATCACCCCAGTTGGGACTGCATTTCCCTTCACGTGAGCTTGAGTCTCTGGGACACAGCAGGGCAGGTTACAGGGTGACCATGGATCACCAAGGTGGCTAAATTGTGTTTAGGGACTTCAGCCACCAGCAGTTCACGGTGCCAGCTGAGTTCTCCAGGGACCTGTGGGCTCACAGGTTGGGGGTCATGGGCTAAGAGTTGAGAGGGCAGGCCTCTGTGCCAAGCCAGGTGCCTGGGAAACAGAACTGTAGGCATCTCCCAAAAAGCCCCAGTGAAGCACTGTTGTTGACTCAAACAATAATGGGTATGCATTTGCATGGTATTTTACATACAGGTTCCAAACCATTCTTTCATCTCCTACCACTGGCAGCACTGAAGTCCCCCACGTCCTTTCTCTCCAGAGTTCATTTCTGGGGGTTTCACTGTGTTCCCTTGACTCCAGAAGACTCTAGCCTACCCTTGGGTTAGCCTAGAAAAAAAGTTGTCGGCCTTGCCTGGGTGTGCTTGGTCCAGGTTTGCTCTAGAGCAGGTGGCTTGTCAGGTCTGACCCGGCAGGTGGCCTCAGGTAGTAATGCCCCACCTGCCTGCTGTCAGTTCCAACAAGGCCCCTAGCATCAGGGATTGTCCACTCCCCACCCTTGCTCAAGCTGGGAAGAGAATGGAAAAATCTAAACCAGGGAGTCCTGAGAGGTGCAGAGAGGAGAAGAAACCTGGTGGTTGCTATGACAATAGGGTCCTGCTCACCATTTGCATAGGGTGATGATTTCCATACTGCTGGGTGAATTTCCATATCCCTGCCTCAAAGCCTGTTGGGGTGGGAGGGGGAGAAGGGAGAGGTCATTTGAAATTCAAATGAGACTGATTAAGGTTTTCTTGAGGAGGGAAGCGCAGACAAAAGGGGTTAAGCTGGCTGGCAAATGTTGGCTCTAGGGCTCAAAGTTATCAAAGGGAGGTGTGCCCATGCTAGCTAGTTCCCTGGCAATCCTTCTCGCCAGGAATCTGGGGATCTGCCTGTGGTCCTGGCACCAAGATGGGCATCATGACTACCTGGCTAGAAGACAGACTAGGTCTCTATCCTCTCCTGCACTTAGGCTCAGTGTGCCATATTCTTGGTGACCTGAGCATTTTTGAGCTCCTGGGTCAGGACCACTGATTTCTAGTTCTGGGTTTAGACCTACGTTCCTCTGGTTTCTATGGGACCAGTCAACTTTGAGTTTTTATTGTCTTTGGAGAATCAGTCTCTGTACTTTGATTGAGGAAGTGAGAAGACAGATTCCAGACTTATCTTTACCACTACCCTATCATCTAAGCAGGCCACATCCCTCATTAAAGTTGAGTCTGTGTCTCAAGTGAAGAAGGGAAAATAGATACACAGCTGCTGTGTATCTCCACTGGGCTGCTGTGTATCCCAGTCAGTGTTTTCTAAGCTCTTTGAATGATGTGAATGGTTTAGGAGGGCTCCCCTGCTCCCTTAGTCTACTCTGACCTCAGGGTCATTTGTTAAAAGCTTACTGCTCATTGCTCATTTTTTAAAGGCGCTCTGTTCAGTTTTCTCATCTATAAAATGGGGTTAATAATAGTATCTACCTCATAGGACTTCTGTGAGGATCAAAGTATGTTTGTAAAACACTTAGAACAATGCCTTCTAGTTAATAATGCTATTTGCTGTTATTTGTCCCTGGAGGACAAAGTGTCCATGTGGTGGGTGTTATGATCCAGTAGCCAATTTGAAAGACCTCCATTGGGAGTATGGATTATCTCCTGAGCAAGCTGGCCTGTGGTCCAGTGACTGGCCTTACCAGCACTAGGTGATCACCCCACAGGGAGGGCCCTTCAGGGAAATGCACCAGTCACAGTCACATCTAACACCACCATCACCATCATCATCACCACCACCCCCTCCCACACACACACCTACCTGTGAGTGCACGTATTGATCCTAGCTCAAGTGTATCTTCAAGTCCCAGGAAGTAGGGGCAGGGCAGGAAGAAGGGAGGGAGCTGGTGGGAAGTACCCCCTTCCACCTAAATCTAAGAGATGGGACAGTGTCAACAAGGCTAGATTCTGTAAAACCTTTTTCTCTTTTCTCCTTTTCTCACTTAAGTTACTGCAGACACTCCAAAGGAAGTTTCACTTGGAGGCAATATGATGTCATTTGGACAGCCGGTCACTTGGCTGTCTAGGACTTAGTGCCCTCACCTGTCAATGGCAAACCCAGGACTAAGAATCTCTGGCCTCGAATTGGCTAAGACTGGCCTTCAACTCCCGATCTTCCTGCATCCACCTCCCAAGTGCTGGGATTACAGGCACACACAGCCTGATAAACTTCAGGTTTGACCTCAAAAACATACAAACACAGAGGACAGACATCAGGTCTCTATAGTCCCCACTGATTAAGAAGAAAGATGGAGCTGCGCATGGTGGCATACACAAATAATCCCAGCACTGTGGAGGCAGAGGTAGGAGAATCTCTGTGAGTTTGTGGCCAGCCTGGTCTACATAGCAAGTTTCAGACCAGCCAGGGCTGCATAGTGAGACCCTATCTCAAAAAGAGGCAGTCAAGGTGCTTCTTTGAGTTGTATATATTGGGTGTGACCAGAATAGAGCTCTTACTTAACAGAGCTTATTTAACCTCCTTTGAAGGTAGACTTTATTATTTTTCTAGGATCAGGGGACCCTTGAGTGGAAATTTTGATGATTACCTTGGATTCTTACTCCCTGTACCAGTGAGCTGAGTCCCTGAACTCTTTCTGAGCACCATCTACCCAGGATGCTCCTCCCTCCCTGTTAGCCCTTGACCATGCTGCCCGCTTTGGCTCTCTGTATTAATGACTTCAGACTTGCTATGTTACCAAGAAGAGATACAGGGGAGCCCCAGAAAGCCCCATCCATAACTCAGATGGAAAAGAAATGAGAATTCTATTTCCTAAGGAATTAGAAAACCTTATCAAAGAATGACATGAAAAATACCATGAGAAACTGGGATGTTGTGCTGTTTAGCAAAGGGTTCAGCAGTGCCCCTTTGTGCCTCTGGCTTGGCCTCAGGCTCTTGACATTTTACCTGGAGAGCAGGCTTCAGATTTGCTTTTAGTTTGTGCCTTTTGAGACAGGGTCTTACAAAACCCAGGCTTGCCTTGAATTCTCTATGTAGCCAAAGCTGACCTTGAACTCATCTTCCTGCCTCCACCTCCTGAGTACTAGGATATTAGGTTTTTATCATAATACGCACTCAACAGCCTTTGGGTTTGACCTCATGAAAACACAGAGAATGGACATCACATAATTTAATAGGCCTGGGAATTCTACTGTTCTGTCCCTTAGACTAGAGAGACAGGTGTTCAAATCACAAAACCTTCAAGTCCACACACTGAGAGTCTGGAGGGAAACAGAGATTATCTAGCCCTGGATTAATGAATAGCTAGCTGTCTTTAGGAGAACTAGTTCTGACAGCAATGGATGTTAATTATATGGTATTGATTTTAGGGAAAGGATAAAGGTGCTGAAATCCATTAGTGCTGTCTGCCCTGGGCACAACATATATAT
>NW_008360328.1:1718724-1783610 GCF_000622305.1 Nannospalax galili
CATAGAACTTTTCATCACTATCCACACCCTCAGCTCCTTCTGGGCATTTCCTCCTGCAATGGAGGTGGCAGGAATGGAAGTACAAACTTTTTGCTTTCATATTTAAGGGAAATCAAAGGCTAGGGAGATAAACATTTGCTGTAAATCCAGTGTGAAACCTCCTTGGAAGTGACCCTAGAGACCAGTTTATAATGTGTTCTCTTAGACAGAACTTTGAAAATTAGGCCATACTTCCATGTTCATTGGAGAAATATTTTTTATTACATTTTTATTTTGTGTGCATGGGAGGAGGGGGGAGTACTTGTGAAGGTCAGAGGACAACTTTCAGGAGTTAGTTCTCTCTTTCCACCATGTGGGTTCCAGGGATCAAACTCAGGTCTTTAGGTTTGGTGGCAGGGGCCTTTACCTGCTGAACCATCTTGCTGACCCTGAAAGAATCTCAAGTACCAAAACGGTAAGCAGACATTGAGCTGGGGATGTGGCTCAGTTGCACAAAGCCCTGAGTTTGATTCCCAGATGTGGTAGTACATGCCTTGCACTTGGGAGGCAGAAGCAGGAAGCACTTGGGAGGCAGAAGCAGGAAGAGCAAGGTTATTCTTGACTACGTATCCTGTTTAAAGCCAGCCCAGGCTCCATGAGACCTTGCCTCAGGGAAAGAGAGAGAGAGAGAGAAAGAGAGAGAGAGAGAGAGAGAGGAGACAGAGAGACAGAGACAGAGAGACAGAGACAGACACATAGTATCTGGGGTAGACTTGATTAAATGACCAAGCTGAAAGTCCCTGGGTGTGCTGCACTAACTGGCTCCTCAGGAGTCTTTCCAAGGGCACAGCTTCATAATTGATATTTGAGGAAGTACCAGCAAGTTGCCAAATAACCCTAAAGTGTCACTGGAAGTCCTACTGGGCTATACTGGGGAATAGAGCTCCTGAGAACCATCCAGAAATGGGAGAGGTCGAGTCTCATTGCCGGTGCTCCCTGCATTGTTTACCAGGCAGAAGTGAAAAATCCTGCTTGAACACTTTGTGGTTCCACCTCCTCACCCAGAGAATTGCTCCCCAGGCAAAATCACATCCCTGTGCTACCAAAGCCTTGCAAAGCAGGAGGCCTTGCCAGGCTGGGCTGTTGACTCCTTTGGCTCAGAGGTTCGAGTAGGTCTTCCTGGGGAGCCAATGCCCAGTTCCTGGTATTGGGGAGGCCTAGCCAGGCAGCATAGGTCACTGCTGGTCCAATATCCATCAGATGCCAAGGGGAGGAGAGCTAGAGGAAGCTCCTCATTTTGTTGGTTATTATGACCATCCTGGCCTAAGGGGAGTCCATATAGAATCCTGTGACTCAAAAATTCAATATGTCTTTTACCCTCTTTTGATCACTTAATCCCATGGTCTATATACCAAGATGATGGCTGCATATTTAACCCAATGCCTCCAACTGCAGCTCCTGGCCTCTTATTTTGTTGGGAACTTCTTGGTAGAGGTAAGGTCCTGGGTACCGTGTGGGAGCAGGGCCATGTTGGAGTTAGGGAGCTAAGCTGGGCCCTAGATGAATGCTCAGACATCCTCTGAGTTTGAGCTGTAATGATGGAATTGTATTGTGCTAGAGTGGTAAATCACTCCACACTGGGGTTGGAGACCTGGAGCTTTAGTCTAACCCTGAGGGTCATTCCTAACACACACCAACACAAGCCTCTGTCACTGTAGGTACAGTGACCCATCAACTAATCCAGGGGACCTTTGTGGGGAATATAGACTGTCTCTTGAACAGTCTGGGCAGTGAATCCACTCATGGTCAGCACACTGTTAGGTCCATACAAACCCAGGACTCCAGAGTTGGAAGCATGCTTCAGGGATAGTTGAAACTCAAATTCCCCATCTGTAAAGTGAAGCAAATAATCAACCTTATCTTCCCCAAAGTAAAAAACCTGCCTGGGTTCCAAGGAACCAGGGTTCCAAGGAGTCTGCCCCACTCCTTGCTCTCTCTCCATGAAGACCTCTTGACCCAGAGACAACCAGATGTCCATAGAAGTAAAAGAAGCTTGCAGAGTCTCTCGAAGGTGATCCTTCCAGTTTGGCATAGATGTCCACTATAGGACATATGTCACAAATAGGAGATTCTGAACTTGCTTTGGGAGCCCTTTCTACCCAGCCTTCTTTCCCCCTCCTCCCTCCACTAATCTTTTGGTTGTGTGCTGTGCAGAAGGAAACAGGAAGGAGAGAAATGGAAAGAGAGTTCCTTGCAGCATCCACAGAGACTCAGGGAGGACCAGACAGGAGAAGAAATGTCCCTGATATATTTTAATCAACGGCATTGAGTCCTAGGACTTAAGAGATGGAGAGAATTTTAGAGATCATTTGAGAGTTACCCTTCAATGCTATTAAATTGTCCCATTAGTTTAAAAATCACTCTGTGATCACTCTGAAATATGGAGCATCTGCTTGAGTATTCCCAGGGACACAGAGCAGTGTTCCTATGAAACTGCAGGTTTCACTGTTGGACAATTCCACTTGTGGCAGAATTCTCCTTTTCCCTGAGATGAAGCCTGCTTCAATCAGGCCCACTGCAAACCCTTGTTCTACTCTTTGGAGGGGTCAGGCCAAACCTGCCTGTCTTCCACACCAGAATTTGGGGAAAATGAAAAAGAATAGTTTACTTCAGCACTTAATATACAAAGCACTGTGCCAGGTACTTTCAAATGTCTTTTCATTGAATATTAGTCATATGGACAAGAGAAAAAAATAGTTTAAATAATTTGCCATCATGGTGCCACATGCTTTTAATTACAGCACTCAGGAGACAGAGGCAGGCAGATCTCTGTGAAATTGAGGCCAGCCTGGTCTATGTAGTGAGTTCCAGGCAAGCTAAGGTTACAGGGAGACCCTGTCTCAAAAAGCAAAACAAAACAAACAAACAAAAGAATTATCATTAATTATCGCACATGTGCGTGCGTGTGTGTGTGTGTGTGTGTGTGTGTGTGTGTGTGAGAGAGAGAGAGAGAGAGAGAGAGAGAGAGAGAGAGAGAGAGAGAGAGATAGGGTCTTATGTAGCCCAGACTGGCCTTGAACTTGCAGTATAGCTGAGGATGTTCTTGAATCCTGATCCTTATGCTTCCTCCTCTCCAGGGCTGGGATTAAAGGCCCATGTATCACATACCAGCTCATCTGTATTTTTTTTAATCTATGTATTTTTTTAATTTATTTTTATTTTTCAGAAACTTGCTTTTTAATTTTTTAATTACATTTATTTATTTAGGGGGCATGAACACCTGCCATTCCACCTGTGTAGAGGTCAGAGGATAACATGGGAATCAGTTCCCTTCTTTTAGCATGTGGTCCTGGAATCAAACTTAGGTTGTTAGTCTTAGTGACAAGGGCCTTTATCCACTGTGCAGTGTACATCAGGCTAGCTAGCATTTGAATTTCTAGATGACTCTCCTGCCTCACCATGGGAGTGTTAGGATTATAGATGTGTGCTCTGCATCCAGCTTTTTACATGGGTTTTGGAGAGCCAACTCAGTTTTCCAGGTTTGGATAGCTAGTGCTTTTACCTGCTGAGCCATCTCCCCAGCCCCTTTTTATAAAGATTAATAAACCAAGTGGTGGTCACAGTGAAACACAGAGCCCAAAGGGGTAGAGGAGATCACTGAGTAAAGTATACCTTAACCCTTCCTTCACCCAAACAATAGATCTTTAATAGGTGAGGCCCCCTCAGTTGGAAAAAAATGGGGATAATCCTTCATCACACAGTTTTGAGCCAGGCATGGTGGAACACACCTATAATCCCAGCACTGTGGGCAGAGGCGGAAGGAGCACCACAAGTTCGAGGCAGGTCTAGTCTGCCTAGGGAGTGTGAGTCCAGCTAGGGCTGTACAGCAAGACCAGTCCCCTCACTGGATTTAATGACAGTCATTTTGCCATAGCTGCTGCTTCCATTGGTTTCTGCAGTGTTTTCTTTAGCTTTGTCTTCTTTTACAACTTCTTATTGTAGAGATTCTCAAACACATACAAAAATAGAAAATGACACAATGATCCATGCCCCCCAGCCCCACTCATCACTCGCCCTCAATGACCATCAAATTTCAGCCACTTTTGGTGCTGGAATATTTTCTTATAAACCACAGACATTATAACTCTCAGTCCTAATAACAGGAGTAAGCACCTCTAGAACGCAATGACATTTTCCTTTATAAGCACAATATCATTATTACACTTAACAAAACTAATCCCTCATTTTAATTCTCATGGTGGTGGTTTTGATGGTTAAGAATCTGAAAATATGTCACTTGAGTTTTTAATTGTCACATGTATCAGCTGTGATTATCTCTAGTCTTAGTTCCAGTTTGCTATTGACTATCATTATTGTTGGCAGAAGTCTTTCTTGGGCTCTACAGTGTAGCAGACAGTCATCAAAGTGGGGAGTATCTGTGCTATTTGACTGCTGTAGCTGATTATCCACTATGAATTAGAAAAGTAAATTTCCAGTTTATTTGTCAAAGCAATTCCCTAACAAGAGCAAAACTTTGCTGAATTAGTAGATAAATGATAGCTAGCTAGCTAGATGATAGATAGATAGATAGATAGATAGATAGATAGACAGATAGATAGATAGATAGATGATAGAGAGATTGACTGACTGACTGACTGACTGACTGACTGATATGAAGTGGGCTCACATATGCCATGGCGCATGGATGGAGGTCAGAGGACAACTTTCTGGAGTTGGCACTCACCTTCTACCTTGTTGAAGCAGGATCTCTGTTGTTTCTACCTCTGTACTGGGTACTCCAGGCTAGCTGTCCCCCTAGCTTCCCACCAATTCTCCTGTCTCTGCCTCCCATCTCACTGGGAGTGCTGTGATTACAGATACACACCACCACATCCAGCTTTTTATGTGGGTTACATGAATTCCAGTGATCAAATTCAGATTGTCACACTTGCATGGCAAGTACTTTAACCCACTGAACCATCTTGCCAGCTCTGAATTCTTATTATTGTAGTAAAAATATTCATAACATAAAATTTACCATCTATACCATTTCTAAGTATACAATTCAGTCTTCCAATCTTTGAGTTATATCATTAATTTTTTTTAAGTCTAAAAATGCATGGCATTGTTTTCCATACATTCTGTTATATTTCATCCTGTTTGTTTTGGCTTTCTATTAGAGCCTCCCAACTTGTTTCCTAATCCTGATGTTGCCACCTCCTTTTTGATATTGTCTTCTACTTTGAACCACTTCCAAATCCAATCAGCATCTATGCTGTTTACTTGCCTAAGCTGTTGACTAAAGTCTAATGCTTGATTCTGTTGTATCAGACACTGGATTTGTTCAATGTATTGGGCCAAGAAATTGATTTCATTGTGTAAAAATCCTAGCTCTTATCCCCATTCCTTTGATGTTGAACTCCAACATGGACTCTAAAAAGAATGTTCCTGGTTATATGTGTTCTGTCCTGTTTTTCTGCAAGGGACAGAAGAGATTTCCAAAGGGAACCAGGACTTGGAAATGGAATGAAATACACACACACACACACACACAAACACAAACACACACACACACACACACGCACACATATTCCAGTAGCTGCAGGTATGGCAATGCCTGTTGATTCTTAGGTCTGGATAGGTTAGTTTTAGCAGCAGTTTCAGTAAGTCAGTAAGTTAAAGGTAGTCATTCAGCAGATGCCAGGTTTTGTGTTAGGGACTCAGAGTTCAAAGATAAGAAGATTATGACAATCTTGGCCTCCAAGAGTTCATGCTCTCATGAAAGAAATTAAAGCACAAACCTTTGATTCTAAAAACTATGGTACAGCCAGGCACGGCCATGCATGCTTGTAATCCCAGCACTTTGGAGAATGAGGCAGGAGGATTATGAGTTCAAGGACAGCCTGAACTACATAGAAAGACCCTGTTTCGAAAAATAAATTGAAAAGGGCTGAAGATGTTGCTCAGTTAGTAGAGTTCTTGCCAATCATGCATGAAGCCCTAGGTTCTATCCCCAGCACCACATAAACTGGGCATGACAGTGCACCATGGGAGCTTCCAGATGATTCTCCTGTCTCCTGGTCCCATCTCACCATAGGAATGCTGGGATTACAGGTGTGTGCCACTACATTCATCTTTTTACGTGGTTCTGGGGATCCAACTCGGGTTATCGGGTTTTCACAGCTAGTGCTTTTACCTGCTGAGCCATCTCCCTGGGGAGAGAGAGGCAGGGGAGATAGAGGTAGGAGGATCAGAAGTTCAAGATCATCCTCGACTGTATAGCAAGTTCAAGACCACCCTAGGATACACAAGACCTTATTTTAAAAAAAGAAAGAAAGAAAGAAAGAAAGAAAGAAAGAAAGAAAGAAAGAAAGAAAGAAAGGAAGGAAGGAAGGAAAAGAAAAAGAATGAAACACAAGTACCACCTACAGGGAAATAGCCCTGAACTCATGGAGCCCAGCTTTGCTAGTACTTCCAACAGACAAAGCATCGTCTGCAGCCTTGTCTCACTTGGGCCTCTCTGTGTCCCTGGGAAGGACAAGAAGACATATACCCTTGTTTTATCAGTGAAAAGCCTGAGGCTCCAGCTGGTCCCTGTTTTGGCCAAGGTCACACAGCTTGGGGCCTAGACCACAGCCTTCTGATGACAAGTCTGGGATTCTTTCCAAGTATGCCTTGTTGTGCCCCACATCTTGACACAAGGTAGCGTCATAAGTTTCTGCTGAGTAGGACTAATACTTAGAGCATCATGATCACCACCTCCCTTCTTGTCTCTGTGAAAAGGAGCCAGGGGCTCGCCAGTACCCCTAATCTGGAGCACTGGGCAGTAACTGAGCCCCAGTAAGCCAGGTCATAGCCTGAAGTTCACAGGTGCCACTTCCTAAGCCTTCCTGGAGGCTGGGAGAGGAGAGGTGCCAAGTGGAACACGTCCAGGGGATGATGGGAGGGAAGCTGAGACCGGTGCAAGAGCAAAGTGAGGCTAAGGCAGTCCCCTCAGCCAAATCTGGAAAGGCAGGCCAAGGTACCTCATGCCTCTTTTGAGTGAGTATAGCAAGTTCAAGACCACCCTAGGATACACAAGACCTGTATCTCAGCCTAGACCCCTGCATGTTCCCAATACCTTTTCTAGGCTGGGAGCCAGGCAGGAAGCCCGGTCTCTTAGAGGACATACTTCCTGCTTTGTAGGGCAATCAGAATATGGAACGGGGCCAGGTCAATATTTACTCTGGGCAACTGAGCCCTTACTAAGTACCTAAGGATGGGATCCATGTCTAATCTCCCTTCTCCTGGAGCATCCAGGGCCAGGGGCCCAGTCTCAAGGAAGGCCCTGGCTGGCCTCAACACCTCCAGACCATCTGTTCAGTCAGCCGTAGAGACCAGGTGAACTAGACAGCAATCCCAACAGAAGGCCGGAGACTTCTGCCTCCATCATGGCACTCTGTGCCCAGTTAGTGCTTGGCACCAAAGTATGTTCAGTAAATACTTGTTGGATTAGCAAGTTTGCTCTTTACTAAGTATTTATTTATTTAGTGTGTGTGTGTGTAGGTGTTTGTGGCGGTCAGAGGTCAACTTACAGGAGTTGGTTCTCTCCTTCTTCCATGTGGGTCCCAGAGATCTAACTCTGGTCATCAGGCTCAGTGGCAAGTTCCTTAACTTACTGAGCCATCTCACAAGTTCTCTTTGCCAAATCTACAAAAAAAAAAAAAAAAAAAAAAAACCGAAACACAAAAATTAAGAAACCTTCCTCTTGGGCTGGAAAGATGGCTCTGCAGTTAAGAGCACTGGCTGCTCTAGCAGAGGACCCAGGTTCAGTCCCCAGCACCCACATGGCAGCTAACAATTGTCCATAGCTCCATTTCCAGGGGATCCAACATCCTTCAAGGGCGTTGCATGACATGGGTGCACTTACATACATGCAGGCAATATGATTATCCACATTAAACAAAAGTAATAGATAAAATATTTTTTAAAACCTCTTTAGGCTAAGTTTACAATGTGATAAAAGGATAATTTAATTTTTAAAGGTTTATTTTTTTATTTCTAATTATGTGTACATGTGTGTCTACATATCTCTATGTGCTTATGAACATGAGTACCAGGTGCCCACAGAAGCCAGAGGACTTGGATGATTCCCCCATAGAACTGGAGTTGTGGGTAGTTGTAAGCCACCTGATGTAAGTGCTAAGAATTGAACTCAGGTCCTCTGGAAGAGCCATCTCTCCAGCCCCAAAAGGATGATGGTGATGATGATAATGATTATTAATGTTATTATTTGTTTAGTTTGTTTTGAGACAGAGTCTCCCTGTAGCCCCAGCTGGCCTGGAACTCACTGTGTAGACTAGGCTGGTTTCAATGTCACAGAGATCTACCTGCCTCTGCCTCCCAAATGCTGGGATCAAAGGCATGTACTACCACGCCTGACAACATGTGGCCTTCCTGACTTTAGCTCCCCTCAGGTGTTTACTTGCTGGCCTCGCTGCTCTCAACATCACCTACTACAGACCACCTTGTACCTCACCTTCATTGGACCCTGGGACCCTTCATTCTTTGATCTGTCCTGTTGGCCCAGGAGCCTTCAGAGATGCCTGACAAGTTCCAGGAAGACACTGCCCCATTGTCCTTGGGGAGAGAGTAGAGGAAAACCAGCTTAAGTTAAAGTGCCAGAGGAGTCGCTTAGGTCCCATCCAATTGTTTCTCAGCTGTTTCTTGCGTCTCTGATATGTGTTAAGAACTGTGACGACCCCTGAGGACACAGAAATGGATGTCACCATCCAGTTCTCAGGAAATTAACAGGAAAACCACACAGATGAATGGGGAGTTATGGCCAGTAGAGACTTCTGGGATTCCCGAGGGGAGAGAGACTGATGCTGTGCAAGGGAACAGTGTATGGGGGGTGTAGTAATGGGTGGACATGTATGAAGATTCTGTGTGGCCAGAGCTCAGGGTGCCTGGGAAGTAAGGAGCAAACAGCAGAAGGCAAAGAAGGAGAGGTCAGCAGGAAGGAAGGCAGATGAGGAAGTATATGCCATGCTAAGCCACCATGAAAGTTCTGGATAAATTTACTCAGTAATTTGTTCATTCATTTAATCAGTGTTATGTTCAGTTCCTATTATATTTTAAGCATAGTGCCAGGTAATGAATGTACTATCTATGTTTTTAAAATACATTTACATTACATTTTAAAAATAAATCGCATTTATTTATTTATTTGGGGGACTGGTGCACCTGTCACTGGGTACGTCTGGAGGTCAGAGGACAACTTTTTGTTTTGTTCATTTTCTGTTTTTGAAATAGGGTCTCTATGCAGCACTGGCTGGCCTGGAACTTGTTATGTAGACCAAGCTGGCCTCAAACTCACAGAAGTCCTCCTGCCTCTGCCATCAGAGTGCTGGGATTAAAAATGTGTGTCACCAAGCCTGGCCCCACAGTGATTAAAGTTGTTTTTTTGTTTTTGTTTTTTGTTTTTTGTTTTGTTTTGTGTGTGTGTGTGTGTGTGTGTGTGTGTGTGTGTGTGTGTGCTAGATGAGGCCAGAAGATGGCGTCAGAGCCCCTGGAGCTGGAGTTATAGGAAGTTATGAGGTTATGGGCTGCTTAATGTGCATGCTGGGACCCAATTGGAGTCCTCTAGAATAGCAGCAGGTGCTCTTAACTCCTGAACCTCTCCAGTTCCTCAGAGGATCACTTGCTGGAGTTGGCTCTCTCCTTTCACCATGTTGGTCCCAGAGATTGAACTCAGGTCATCAGGCTTAGCAGCAGGCATCTTTAACCATACCCACTGAGCCATCTCAATGGCTAGAATGTACAGTGTTTAATAAGCAGCCATTTTCCTTGCACTTAAAGAGTCAATAGTTCATGGGGCCTAAAGGAAGGTTGTACAACAGCTTCTGCTTTTGTGAGATATCTGAATAGGAAACTATTACTACAAAGGATAGAAGCAGCTCCTCCATCAATAAGTATGTGTTTAAGCAATAATAGAATATTATATAGCAATTAAAATGATGTTTACAAGCATAGGAGAAATAGTCATGCCCTAATAGCATAAGATAACATATTTATGATGTGCTCCCTGGAAAAAAAAAGCAGGGTTAAAGTCTATGCAGATTGTGAAATACCCATAAAGAAAAACTAGAATGAAAAGGATATAAATGGGCTAGGGGTATGACTCAGTTGGCAGAATGGTTGCCTAGCATGCCCAAAGATCTGGGTTCCATCCCCATCATGGCACATGTCTATAATCCCAGCACTCAGGAGGTAGAGGAAGAAGGATCCACAGTTCAGTGTTATTCTCGGCTACATAACAAGTTTGAGCCCAGTCTAGGCTACATGAGACCCTGCCAAGAGAGTTTGGGCTATAAAATACACAAAAAATATTAATAATGGCTGTGTCTCTGTGTTTAGGTTTTTTCTGCACCAAAAAGTTTCTCTACATACTTACTTTTTCAGTGTAACATTTATCATAAAAGAAAAAAGCTGGGTATATTGGTACACACCCATAATCCCAATACTTAGGAGGCAGAGGCAGGAGGATCAGGAGTTCAAGGTCATCCTCTGGAGGGAGGCCAGTCTGAACTACAAGAGACTGCCTTTACAAAATAAGCAACAAGGAAGTTGGAGAGATGGCTCATCAGTTAAGAGCACAGACTGCCCTTGCAGAGGACCTGGGTTCAATTCCCAGCACCTACATGGTGGCTAACAACCATTCATAACTCTAGTTCCAGGGGATCCGACAGCCTCTTCTGACCTCTGTGGACATTGCACTACACAGGTGCACTTACATGCATGCAGGCAATACACTTATACACACAAAAATAAAAATAATAAATAAAATATTTTTTAAAATAAATAAGCCGGGTGTGCTTTAATCCCAGAGGTATTTAATATGGGAGGCAGAGGTAGGAGGATCTCTGTGAGATTAAGGCCAGCTTGGTCTACATAGCTAATTCCAGTCCAGCTGGGGTTACAGAGAGACTCTGTTTCAAAAAGACTAAATAAGTAAGTAAAGAAAGAAAGAACAACAAAAGAAAGCAGGGAGAGCACAAGAAGAAATAAAACTGGGGGGTCAGAGGGACAGATACTTATGTATCTGACATGATTTAGACATCATGGCTCCTGGAGGGAAGGGCTAGTAGGAAGACTTCTAACCTCGGGATAATTCCTCTAGTGCCCCTGGCGCACCTGCTCTTGCTTTTCAGTGAGGGATGGGACACTGTTGCTTGGGCATAGGCTGTGTGCTACAGAGCAGAGACATTCTGGTTGGTAATAAACTCTGCTCCCAAAGGACGCTGTCTTGCTGTGTGACCTTAGGGAAGCCAGCCTGCCTTCCCAGGTGACTTTCTCTGGCTGCCCATTCCCCTGGAAAAGACTTTCCTAAGGTTTCCAGAAAACAGGGTGAGGAGGAAGATGCTGGCCATAGGGAAATCAGCTCCCCTCACAGCATTCTCTTACGCGTCAATCTCTTCTGATCACACTGGGGACTAATATGTTTGTATCTGTTATCTCTTCCAGGAAATGATCGAAATGGCCTTGATTTCAACAGACAGGTAAGAACTTGAGTCAGAAGAAAACTTTTATTCTTGTAAATTCAGGTGAACATATAGTTTGGAGGTGATTATTCTCAGGATTAGAAGACCCTGAATCCAACCTCCCTGCCTTCACCATGATCCAGAGGTGGGAGTCTTCCCTCTAGAGAGTTCCAGCCATTGGGTAGCTCCAGATGACCCTCATGGTATCTGTAGTTCAGAAGTCAGCCTCCCAGCTCTTCCTGTCCTTGCTTAGTTGATTGAGTTGCAGTGAATCTATAAGATGGACTGACCATGGAGAGGAATTTGTGGAGCCCCAAGGGACAAAGTGGTTGTTCTTCCAAAGGAAATTCCTGGTGGAAAGCATGTTGACGGGGACCATGGCAGAGGAAGAGGAAGAACTCAGAAAGGAGCACTTTGGTCTGAAGATATAGCTCAGTCAGTAGAGTGCTTGCTTGGCACGCAGGAAGCCTTTGGCTCCATCTATAGCATCCCATAAACCCAGGAGGGTGGCATGGTGCCTACAATCCCAGCACTTAGAAGGCAGCAGGATCAAAAATCCAACTACATAGCAAGTTTGATCCTGTCTCAAAAGAGAAAGGAACATGTGGCTAGCCTGGGGACAACACAGGCCCTAGCTTGGTGCTTTGGAAGCATCCAAGGTAGGTGAGGTTAAACTTAGTTTGGGAAGGCTTTGCACAGAGCCAGGTGGAGTTGGAAGATGGCAGCAGATGGTTGGAGAGGAGAGTGAAGATGACATGCCTCTCAAGGTGACAGGCTGATGGGAAGCCTGGGAGTGGGTGGTAGAGCGGGGTGTGTTGGGGAGCAGAGAGTAGGTGTGGGAGACTTTGTTGGGAGGAGAAGGCTAGGCTAGACACAATGATGGGAGGCCAGGGAGTGAGGTCAAGGGGTAAGAATTAGACACAAAATCAGGAATTCTGGGGTTTTGCTCCCATTTCTGCTAGTCACTAGCTGATGGACCTTAGGATCTGTGTGAGGGGGCGTCTAAGATGATCACCAGTCGTCCCCGCCACCCCACCACTTTATCCTCTGGTACGCCCTCCCAGTCCAGGGTTGGATGGAAGTCTGGAAAGGACTGGATCAAAAGCAGATACATATTACATGCATTACATATTTTCTTCTACCATCTGAAGAGGGATCCAAAGCCACTACTAACATTCCCTAAAAGGCTGTTCATTCTAGAAGCATCCCTTCATAGTCAGAGAGGACAATCTAGAGTCATAAGCAAAAACGTTTCAGACAGGCAACTGTTGCAGTTCAGTTTATCAGGAAGGCTGAGAAATTTGCCAACAAATGAAGGCCAACTGTTTTCCCTCTCCCTTGGAGACCAACAACAGACATCGCCTCCATTAAAGAGAGATCTAGGTTAGCTATGAGGAAGGGCTTCCAGCCTATGCAGTTTATTAAACTCTGGGACAACTATGGAGAGGGAGACTACAGAATCAACCTCTTGATCAAGGTCGTTAAATGGGAAAGAGATTTTTATCTGAGACAAAGCTCTAGCCAGGCAGACATGGGAGTTGCCACCTGTAATCCTAGCACTGTGGGAGGCAGAAGGATTGCCGTGAGTTTGAGGCCAGTCTGGGCTGTATAAGTTAGAGCCTGTCTCAGCTATTTTTCCTCCCATTCCCCCCAAAAAGGGAAATTGAATCAAGTTAACTCAATGGTAGAAAGGCATCCAAGGATTCTGTGGCTGCTCTGGAGGAGACTACTGAGCAGGTTGAGACCCTCAGGACCCTCAGCCTGGAGGTCTACTTCTCATAGGCCTCCCTTGGATAAGCAGCCAAGGAGGGACTCTCATACCAAAATGTGGTCTTGTCAGCTACCAGACAGTGAGTTTGGCTGCCATGTGATCCAACTTGAGAAACCCATGTGCTGGATAGCCTAGGCTGCCACATAGAGGCCCCCAGCCTTTGCACACCTTTTGAGTCTCACTGGTTGGCCTCTGGAGTTGATTTCCTAGGAAACATTTGGGTTTCTCATCACTAACAAGAACAGAAGGGGCAGAGCTTTCAACTGGGGATGGGCTTTGGAGGGAGAGATGCTCTGCTCAGGTACACTCATTTACATACTCTCCTGGCACTCCACATCTAAAATCCTCCAAGGCCATCAGATCCCAACACACACACACACACACACACACACACACACACACACACACATACACACACACTCGCTTTCACTCCACAGCTAGATGAAATGGAGAGTCTAGGAGAGTCTAGCCACCTCCACCCCCAACATGCTTCATGGCAAAGAAAGACGGTCCACAGTCCTCGATCACCAAGCCTATAGGCTCTTTATCTCATGACATTTCCACCATGATCTAGGAGGTAATTATGCATTGCTACCCCCAATCTACAGGTGAGGAAGCTCCCTCCCAGGTAGTCAGAAGGATCTTCTAGATGAAGCAACTTGCCAGAGGTCTCACAATTGGTCAACTGGCTGGGACAGGATTTGAACCCACTCTTCTGACTCCAAAGCCCACTATTCCCTGGTTCCCTTGCTGCATCCTCCTCTACAGTCTCCCCATTCATACATACCAGTTTTGGGGAGAGGCCTGGGAACAGAAACAGTGTGTGACCTCATTATGACTAAATGGGAGGCAACAGGAGGCAGAGGGAGTCAGGGAGAGGGCAGGGCATGGTTGTGCTCACATACAAACAAGAGGTTGGTGGACTTCTAAGAGTGGAGAAAGAGCCCCCTGCCCTTGGTGTGGCCCCTGTACAAAGCCCCAAGCTGGCTAGTACAACTAGAGGTTATAGCCAGAGGCTGGATGAACTGTAGTCCTGAATTTGCACGAGTCAGGGGCGTTGGCTCATACAACATGCACCAGCATTACCATGCTGAGCCTGTGAAGTTCCCAGTACCAGGAAAATATCCTGAGTTTTTTTCCCAGAGATCATTGTGGGGAGGCCAAAGGACTGGGAGCAGAGCTGCCTTTGAGTCCCAGGGCAGGGACAACACAGTTGAGAGGCAGCCGGAGGATACCAGATGCTAGATGGAAGCAAGTCCTGGCTTCCCCTTGCTAGTTGCTGCCCTTACATGCTCCTCTTCCTTCTTGGCCTCAGTTTCTTCATAGACAAAATGTAGAAGTTTGGATGTGATGATCTCCAATGTTCCATATAACCTACATACCATGGCACTACCATTTTTCTCCTCTCATGTTTCCTATCCACCACTGTCTGGCTGATGAGTTGGATTCTGACTTCTACTCTTTGTTTGTTTGTTGTTTGTTTGTTTGTTTGTTTGTTGTGTTTTGGTTTTTTGAGTCAAAGTCTCATGTAGCCCAGGCTGCCCTTGAATTCACTATGTAGCTGAGGATGACCTTGAACTTTTCTCTTTTTTTTTTGAGACAAGTCTCACTATGTAGCCCTGACTGGCGTGGAAATTACTATGTAGACCAGGCTGGCTTCGAACCCACAGAGGTCTGCCTGCCTCTTCTTCCCTAGTGCTGGGATTAAAGATGTGCACCAAACCTCCTGGCCACCCTTGAACTTTTGATCCTCTTCCCTCTGACTTCTGAATGTGCTACCACACCTGGCCTTATTTATTTTCTTATAAGAAAAGTGGGGTTAAGAGTCAACTTAAACTGTAGAAAGCAATCAAAGGGATCCTGAGGAAGCAGGAGGGTATAAGGCATTTCAAACATAACTAGTACTGGTCAAGGATAGAATGCTGGAGTGGTGTGGAGGTGAGCATAGAAGGAAGGAAGGATGAAGGACTGAAGCAGGAAAGGCTGGATGGGATGCTGTTGTGATAGGCAGAAGTGGGCAAGTCTACAGACAGGAACTAAAGCAAAAATGCTAAGCACATCCTCAGAGCCATTTTACGTGGCTTCAAGTCCTGGCTGTTGACAACAAAAGAGAAGATGAGTAGAATGTGACTTTGAGATTTCCACCTTAGGTTCCTGAGTGTTAGTGACTGACTTCAGAGAACAGAAGGCAAGAGACAGAGCAAGCTTGTCAACAGTGGGAGGAGGAAGGAGGAGGACAGACGACAGGGAGCAGTAGGTGCTCCACACGGGATGAAAAGTTTGGATCTGTAGTCAAAACTGGAGGTGGGTTAGGACTGAGGCCACCACTGACTCCAGCTATATGAAGTGATAAGAGGGAAGTAGTTCAGAGAGAATTCCCAGGGAGAGAGTACAGAGCAAAAAACCAGCCAAGGGCTGGTCTGGAGAAGGAATGCTCAGGGACAGGTTGAAGACTAGATGTCTGTAAGAAGGGATGGTGAAAGGGAGAATGGAAGAGAAGCATGTCCACACAGGAGAGATTTTTCCAGTTGACAGGTGGAGTGTGCCCAGATGAGTCCCAAGTCTAAAAGTGGGCTAGGGGCTGGAGAGATGCCTACTGCTCTTGCAAAGGACCTGAGTTTGGTTCCCAATGTCTATGTAGGGCAGCTCACAACCACCTGCAACTCCAGCTCTGGGGGATCTGACATCCTCTTCTGGCCTCTGCAGGCAACTGCACTTCTGCACATATACACAGACACACATGCATACACATAATGAAAATTAAAAATAAATCTTTAAAAGCAGGCTAGTAGATTGAGCAGGGAAATGAGCAGTGTTGATGGCTTGTGAAGTCTTTGATGAGAGCAGGTGCCAGGCAGCCATGGTGGAGGGGAGTGGAAGTTAGGGAAGTGAGGACGTCCATACTAAAGAATTCCCTTTCAAGGAAGAGGAGGGTGAAGGGATGGAGGTGCCGGCTTAAAAAAGAGAGTATGGAGAGAGGGTTTGGGGGTCTGGGGAGGACTTGAGAGGTAGAGAGAGGAGAGAAGCAGCATAGAAGAGGGGGGCATGGTGGTGGCAATGGAGGAACCCAGCAGAGGGCTTAGTTTAGAAGAGGAGCAGGGCTCTTCTGAGGGGTGGAAGCTGCCTTGAATGCTGTGGGAGTTTTCTGTTCTATTTTGTTTGAGAGAAGGTCTCATGTAGCCTAGGCTAGCCTCATATTCATTATGTAGCCAAGGCTAGCCTTGAACTCCTCATCCTCCTACCTTCACTTCTGAAGTGCTAGGGTTACAAGTGTATGCCACCACACATACCCCCAAATTATGTGAGCCCTCATAAGAATCTAAAACAAGTTGACAAGTGTCCTTATCCCTAAGTGTCCCAGCCCCAGTGCTGAGAATCAGTGACCTAGTCCCAACTGAGCAGTATTTGGAGCTTTCTGGTACTACAAAAGACTCTCCTGTGACCCTCTGTGAACCATACCATCTCGCACAGAGCACTTGCCCTTCTGTGCCCCTACATAGCATTGAGTTGGTCTCTAGCTGCTCAAATGCATGTGGATTTGTAGTGTTTAATTAATTGACTCCATGGAACATCATCTCTAAAATCAACAAGATTCGTTCTAAGGGAAGGGATTGTGAGGATCCAGAATGATGAAGAATCTTCCTGGAAAGGCCCATGAAGGAGACATGAGTGGCAGCACCAGGGTCTGCAGTTGGCACAGGAGGGCCTTTGGGGTGAAAGGGTAAGCTCCTCCCATGGGACACCCAGGAGCAGCCAAGTACTAAGCAGCTGAGCACAGACAGCAGAGTTGGGACTGCCTGGGTTTGTTTGCTTAGTCCCACAAACCTATACTTGTCTGGGGTCTGTGGGAGAGAACAGCATGGTCCCCGCCCACAGTCACTTCTAGCCCAGTTGGGGCAAAATGGAAGGCGTCTTGGGGAAGGGGAGCCTATGTACAATAATATCCATGGGGCATGCTCAGTAAGTTTAAGTGAGTCCCACAGGCAGAAACAGTCCCTGGGAAGAGGGTTCAACATGCTGGAGGGAGACCCAGACCATTCGTAAGAGACTTAGGGAGGCTGAGAATTAAGCAGATAGGATGGTTTCTTTCTACTTCAGTATTCCAGAACTGTACTTCCAGCTGGAAGCAGGATTATCCAGAGTGGAGGTTCTGGATAATAGAAAGGAGTAGCTGGGTCTTTAATCCCAGCTTCTCAAGAGGCTGAGGTAGAGCACATGTAAAGCCTCCCTGGGCCACAGAGTGGGCTGAACACCAACCCGGGAAACCTAGTGAGATCCTATGTCAAAAATTAAAGTAAAAAGAGGGCTAGGGGTTGGACATGGTAGCACATGCCCAGCACTTGGGAGGCAGAGGCAGGCAGATCTCTGTGAGTTCTAAGCCAGTCTAGTCTACATAGTGAGTTCCAGGCCAGCCAGGGCTACATAGTAAGACAGAAAAAAAAATAGTAAAAGGGCTAGGGCAAGAGTGGTAAGGGGAGAAAGAGGAGCCACTAAACTACAAATTGGCAGCTCTGTGAAGTAGAGTGGGTTTTTGGCCATCAGTTCATAACATCCCCCCACCAAAGAAATTGAAAACTAGGGCCTGAGAGATGGCTCAGAGGTTAAGAGCACTGGCTGTTCTTACAGAAGACCTGAGTTCGATTCTCAGCACCCACATTGTAGCTAACAACTATCTGTAACTCCATTTCCAGAGGAATCCAATGTCTTCTTCTGACCTCCTCGGGTATTACATTACATTGGTGCACTTACACACATGCAGGCAATACATTCATATACATAAAATAAAAATAATAAAATATTTTTAAAGAAATTGCAAAATAGATACAAAAGCCTGACAGAGCTGTATTGGAAATAGGGTTTTGATGACTGACCACAACAAGCTTTCTAAGATCCCACTGCAGAATCACACACACACACACACACACACACACACACACACACACACCAGGCACAGAGAAAAAGACTAGAAAGTTGGGGCTGGAGAGCTCGCTCAAGATCAATGTTAAGAACACTGGCTGCTCCTGCAGAGGACAGGAATTTGGTTCCTAGCACCCGCTTGGCAGCTAACAACCATCCCAAACTCCAGTTCCAGGGGATCTGGTGTCTTCTTTTGGCCTCCTTGGGCATTGCATGACTCGTGTGCACTTGCACGCGTGCAGGTGAAACACTCATGCACATAAAATAAAAATAAAAATTTTTGAAAAATGTTTTAAAGACTTGAGCTGGGTATGGTGGCATGCTAGAGAGTGTCCTCCTAGTCAAAGGGCAAACCTGAAAAGAGGACCCTGAAGGGGTCAAACCACACATCCACTCACCCTTCTCTATAAACCCAGTCTCCTCTTTATCAGACCCAGCGTAAACAGGACTCTGAAAAGGCCCTTTAATATCTTAAAGTGAAATTTGTAGAAAATTGAAGAACTTCTAGGCATGATGGCTCACACGTATAATACCAGCATTTAGGAGGCAGAAGAAGAGAAATCTCTGTGAGTTTGAGGCTAGCCTGGTCTACATAATAAGTCCCAGACCAGCCAGGGCTACATAGTGAGATCCTCTATACAAAATTTTTAATATCATGCTCTAATTTGAATAAAAAGGAGAAAGCTAAACAATTTACAATAAAAACAGTATATATTCCAGCAAGCAAATCCTTGGGCACACTCCTCTGAAAGGATTAATGAGAGAGTAGTTTGCTTATCCCTCTCTGAGTGTGACAGGCACATATACAAACAGGGATTGCTACATTCCATTGACAGCTCAAATGCCATGAGTTGTTCAAAAATGTTGAACCACTCTTGGTAAAGCTCAAGCAAAATGAAACCAAAATTTCCTCAGTTAACATGAAATGCAGAGCTGGGCATAGTGTTGTACACCTGTAACCCAAGCACTCAGGAAGCTGGATAGAAAGAGCATCCAGTTTGAGGCAAGCTTGGATAGTGAGCTCAATGCCAACCTATACTACAGAATAAGACCCTGTCTCAAAAAAATAAGTAAATAAATAATAAATAAACAGGAAAATTAAAAAGAAAAGTGGGACTGGAAATGCAGTTCAGTGGCAAGCATTTGTTTAGCATGTGTGAACCCTGGTTGGATCCCCAGCACAGCAAGAGCAAAGCCAACCAACCAAACAAAACCCACAAAAAACAGAACTCTGGCAAAGTCTTCTGTTAAAAGTGTACAAAAGGGCCAGAGAAATAGCTCAGATGGTGAACTGCCTGCAATACAAGCAATAAGACCAGAGTTCAGACGTCGAGCATCCATGAAAAAAGGTGGACATGGTCTTCTCCACATGTAACTCTAAAATAGGGGCAGAGACAGGCAGAGCTTCTGGCCAGCCAGTCTAGCCAATTGGTGAGCACTGGGTTCAGCGAGAGACCTGGTCTCGAAAGAAAAGGTGGAGAGTGATTAAAGAAGACACTGACAAACCTCTGGCCTTCACATGCACATTCACACGTGTGAGTGTGCACTTGCACACACAAATTCTCTCACACACACTACACGTTCAAGTGCACTCACAAGAGTGTGCAAAAGAACTGAGCATGCTGAGACATGTACACTTTGTAATCCCAGGACTTGGGAGGTAGAGGTAGGAGATCATGAGTTAGTCATTCCCAGTTACATACAGCGTTCAAGGCCAGCTGTGGCTATACAAGACCCTCTCTAAAAAAAAGAAAAAAGAAGGGCTGGAGAGATGACTCAGTGGTTAAGAGCACTGGCTGCTCTTGGAGAGGATCTGGGTTCGATTCCCAACACCCACCCACATGGAGGCTAGCAACCGTCCGTAACTCCAGTTCCGGGAGATCCAATGGCCTCTTCTGACCTTCATGGGCACTGCACAACACAGGTGCACTAATACATATGCAGGTAATACACTCATACACATAAGAAAAAAAAGAATGCCAAAGGTAGTTTGTGTGAAAGATGGAATTGGGCTGTAGATTTGTGTGATTAATGACAGGCTATTTACCAACAGAAACGTCTGGTGGTGCACTATTTAAAGATAGTGCAAACGTTGTTTGGAACATGAATAAATGTTTCTTGCTTGGCATTGTGTCCTGTGGTACTACACATCTAGAATGCAAACTCTGCCCAGTAAATACAACTGGACTCTTCTAATGATGAAGACAACCAAAAAAAACACCCCTCAGATTTCGGCAAACAGGACCCAAATTACTTATCCCCCAGTGAGATGAGCTGATCTCACCCACCAGGGCTATGTCACTTCTGCTACACCAAGGGCCAAAGCCAGATTGACCTCTGGCTGCAGCCTTTCCACACAGAAACACAGGACGTGAAACAAGGGCTCCCCCTGGCCCTGGGAAAAGGCTTCCCAAAAGTAAAATATAGCCTCTGTCTCCTAAAACTCAGCTTGCTACTCAGCCTAAAAATCACAGAGTGAGGAAAACACTGAAGAACCCAGACAGCTGTTCTACTTCTTGCCTGTTGCTCACTACCCTGCTCTCTGCAAGGTGGGCTTGGTCCACTTGGTACTGAGGCTGGCACCCTCGCCTCCAACAGGAAACAATTGGTACCCAGTCTCAGGCTAAAGCAAGTGCGGCTGGCAAAGGGAGACAAATTTCCATCTCTCCAAAAGCAAATGTATTTATCATTGTTTCCCATCTACACTTGGGGAAGGTGGTGGGGCTCAGCTTCCAGTACTTAGGAGGTGGGGGCAGGTGGATCAGAGATTCAGTGTCATCCTCAGTAAAATAGCAAATTCAGGGCCAGCCTGAGCAACATAAGATCCTGTTTCAAATCATCCCTTCAGCAAAAATATAAGCCATTGAGTGGGGAGTGTATAAATCAGGCCACCTCCTTGGGGAATAAGCTGACGTGACTGGGTGACTAGGGAGTGGTGGAGAAGAACTTTGAAGCAGGAGATAATTGACAAGGTTAAATGACTGCCTTTCCAAAAGTGATTTCCCCACCATAGTCATAATATATATGATAATATAATATTTATTGGAGTTTGACTGGTTCAGACACTGAGTAAAAAATGTTTTACAAACATCATTTCTTTGAATACTTGCAGCAACCCAGTTAGGCAGCTGGTATCATCCCCAGTCTATAGGTGAGAAAACTGAGGCACTAAAAGGTTAAAGGATTTCCTACGGCATAGTGTGTGTGAGCTAAGTCTGGATTGACAGCAGAGCCTGCCACTCTCACAGTCCATGGCTCTGCCCTCCATGTCTTATAGGAGGTAGTGTGAGGTACAGATGCAACCAGGTTGCCCTGTTGGTCGACGCCTCTGTATGCCTTAGTTTTCTCATCTAAAAATGAGAACAGCAGCAGTGTCAACCTCCCAGGATGTTGTAAAAATTAATATAGATCTATAAAGTACTCAAGAGTCTCTGGCATACAGTCATCTACCAATAGGCATCAACTCTTTGATACTTTCTGATGAATGGAACTCCTCCAGTATCTTTTCTCTCTGTGTGTAGCTTCTTGGCTGGACTTAACACCAGCTAGATTGGGCTGTAGATGCTTCTAGAAAGGTCATTTTTTCCCTAGGATCTGTCATCTTCTGATCAAAGCCCCACTACCTTTCCTAAGCTTTGACAGAGAAGCAACAATTAATGCATTTGCTTTTGGAGAGATAGAAATTTGACCCTCGCTGCCAGCCATACTTAATGCTTTGGCCTAAGGCTCAGTGTTCAAAGTTTCTCCTTTGCCATCTGGGCAGCAGCCTTAGTACCAAGTGGACCAAGGCTTTCTTGCAGAGAACACGGTAGTGGCAGCAGGCAGGAACAAGAACACCTTCCTCGGTTCTCCATTCTCACCAGACAGTCACAGGCACCACCAGAAAGTCTTGCTGCAGTGTGGAGGCTGGGCCTACCTGGTTCAGGATCCTGTACTGACATGAACATGAACTTGTGGGGACATTCTGGATTGTTCCCTTCAGCCCAGGTATTGGATGGAGAATATTGAGGATGAAGGCAGGAGAGGAAAATATCCAGGTTCTTTCCTTAATTCTGAAGACATCAAAAAGTGGGCTATCTTTGGAGTTGTCTTTGGTGGATGTAGAGCTTATGAGGCTAAAAAAAGGGGCCAGCCCTTCCTCTTCCCATTTGGAGTCTCTTTGGAGCAGCAGTCTTGAAAGGTAAACTGGACTTAGTCCCTTACAATAGCAGAAGTCAATACCTTTTATTGAGCCTTTAGTTTATAGCATTCACTAGGCTGCACATTGTACAAGCCATAGCTCATTAAAACCTTACAATTGAGTCTGGTGTGATGGCAAATGCCTTTAATCCCAGCACTCAGTGGGCAAAGGCAAGTAGATCTGTGTAAGATTGAGGCCATCCTGGTCTACATGGTGACTACCAGGCCAGCTAGGGCTACAGGGAGACCCTGTCCCAAAAACAAAAACAAAAAAACAACGTACAATTGGGCTAGGGTTATAGCTCAGTGGTCCTGCACTTGCCTAATATGCACAATGCTCTGGGCTCCATCACCACAAAAACAAAACAACTTATAACAACCCAAAGAAGTAGATTTTTTTAATATTAATTCCCATTTTACAGATGAGAAAACTGAGGTTGGAAGAGGTCAAGTGACTTGCTTAGGGCCTGAATTCTAGCCTAGGTAGATGTGCTGTTCTGGGCACTTTCTGTAGGTTCTCCCTTATTTGAGATTGCATAAGCCTTATAACAGCCAGTGAGGTAAGCATTGTTATTCCCATTAGAGAGCTGGAGAAACTACAGCTCAGAGAGGTTGGTAACTTCCTTGTGGAGGAGCTGTGGAGGCTTGTCTGACTTCTCATCACCACACCAGGCTGGTTTGAGAAAGAGAAGGGGGGGACAGTGAGAGAAAGGCGACTCCCTCAAGTGAGACCTGACCTAATGTTACCCAGAGCCCCTTACTCGATGGCCCATACTTTTCCACATTTCCGGAGTCTTCTTGCTCCTACTAACTCTAGTAGGCCTTTCCAGGCTGGGGCTTGCCAGTGGGGAAAGCAGAGATCATATCTTAGGCTCATGGAGGGTTGCCAGGTGAAGGGTGGGGTGCAGAAGTGTTCCCACCCAGAGAGGGTTCCCCTGGCCCTGGGAGCCACCTCCCTGGCCTGTGCGTGAGAATGGTACAGGGAGGAGAGCCATGTTTGCATGTTGTGCCCACAGGGCAGGAGCAAGGCCTGGCTTTCTCTCTGCCCTGAGGCAGAAGGCTTCGTGGGGAGCAGTTCTAGTGTCTCAGAGAAAATATTTCTCTAGGAATCACAGCTTGAGCTGCAAATATTCTTCTTTCCACATTCCCCAGTCTTGCTTTGGAGGCCTCTGGGCCCCAGTCCATTCCTGTGTATCTGTTCTGTTCCACATCAAGCAGAGGGACACAATTCCAGGCAACCTGGACTCCACAGAGGATTCCCTTAAACAAATAGGTTTTCCTTCTGGAAAAACTGAACTATGTAAAAGTTGGGCGCGGCAACTCATTCCTCTATTACCCCAGCGTTTGAGAGGTTGAGGCTGGAGGATCACTGTGAGTTTGAGTCCAACCTGGGCTATAGAGGAAGACCCTGTCTGAGACAAACAAACAAACGAAAAACTAGGGATGTAGTTCAGTTGATAGAGTGCTTGCTTAGCATGTTCAACGTTCTGGATTCAGTCTCCTGCACGGCATAAACAGGGCATGGTGATGCATGCTTGTAATCCCAACATTGGGGATCTGAAGTCTAAGGCCAGCCTCAGACACACAGAGAGGAAGAGAGCAGCCTAGGATACATGATACCCTGTCTCAAACAAAAGCCCCCAAACAAATAAACTGTAAATCGAGTGTTCGTATTCTCATTGACAAACGAGGAAACCAAGGCACAGAAAGGTAAAGTGGACTTAACCCATTTGTCTTCACTCTGCTGGTCACAGGCACTGTGGTCAGTGGTGGCTCCTTGTCTCCCAGTCCAAGTTGTTCCACCAATCGCCACTGCCCTCACCACCCAGCAGCCTCCCAGGCCTTTGCTGCTTTTATCTGGATCAAGTGTGGAGATGTGACCTTTCTCTCCCATGCATACCCTCCCCCAGGCCCCTTTGGCTCCTATTCCCTGAGGATTCTAATCATGTCCTGTTTTGCTTGTCTCTGTGGGTGGTTCCTCCCCTGCCCTTGCATCTTCTATGTCTCTTCCATGGACTTGGTTACATGGACTGCCACAGGGAGCTCTGGTCCAGCACTGCAGCAGACAGGGTGGCAATCATAGGTCCAGGTACATTTCAATCTCGCCTCTACTCTGAGGTGCCATGCAGTCCGGTCACTGATGAGCCCAAACCTCAGTTTCCACTCTGTAAAATGGGAGTAATAATAATATTAAACATAATAAGTATAAAGTATCTAAACACAGTGTTATTATATGAGTTACTGTTATAGCTTCAACAAATCTACAGTAAAATTGTTTCCAATTGTACCACTTCATATCAGCCTGCCTTCATTTAGCCTGAGTTTTCAGTCTTGCCTTTGGGTGGGCTCTGGAGCTCAGTTGGCAGCTCTGCTCAGACCCTCCCATCTGCTGGTCTTCCTCTGTGTCTCCTCACCTGCTGTCCATTACTACAGCAATAACAAGAAAAATGTAGCAGTCTTGGTAAACACATGCATGTCTCCCTGCACCTAAGAGAGTGACTTTTGAAAGATTCATATAAATCAGTTTGGCAAGTGATATTTTTTTTCTCATGAAGAGAGCCTTCATTTAAAGAAATACTAGGAGGATGGTGCAATGGCTCAGTGATTAAGAGCATTTGCTGTTCTCTCCAGAGGACCTGAGTTAGATTCCTAGCACTCACATTGGATAGCTCATAACCTGTAACTCCAGTTCCAGAAGATTAGATTCCCTCTCCTGGCCTCCAAAGACACCTACACACAGGTAGCATATACTCATACAATTACATACATGCATACATACATACGTACATAAAATATTTTTTAATGAAATAAAAGAGAAAGAAATACTAGCAGGACATAGTGGCTTAAGCCTGTAATCCCAGCACTTGGGATGTAGAAACAGCAGGAAGATTGGGAGTTCAAGGTCACCCTCAGCTATATATCAAGTTTGAGGCCAGGACTACATAAGACCCTGTCTCAGAAACAAACAAAAAACAGGACACCATCAAGATAACTCAGGTGTGGAGGCTCTTGCCACCATGGCATGCATGCAACCACAAATATACACAAAAAATAAGGGACTAGAGAGACGACTCAGTAGTTAAGAGCACTACCTGCTCTTGCAGAGGCCCCAGATTTGATTCCCAGTACCCACGTGGCAGCTAACAATTGTCCTTAACTCCAGTTACAGGGGATTTGACACCTTCTTCTGACCTCCGCAGGTATTTCATGACATGAGTGTGCTTACATACATGCAGGCAATACACGCATACACATAAAACCAAAATAATAAAACAAATAGATGAATGTTTTTAAAAACCAAAAAAAAAAAAGAAGTTTTTAAATACTAAGATAGGCAAGATGGCTCAGCAGGTAAAGAAAGGCACTTGCCACCAACCTAATGACCTGAGTTTGATCCCCAGGAATCACATGAGACAAAAGAACCAACTCTCAAAAGTTATTCTCTGACCTCCATACACACACCTTGACATGGACACACTCTCACTAAATAAATGTAATCATTTTTAAAAATACTAGTCTTTTTAGAAGACAGTGCTTTTATATATTGTCAGTTGGAACCAAACATCATCCGTGGCTGTTGCTAAAAGTGACTTCTGTATTAAGTCACTTTTCCCCTTTGATGACATCTTAGAATGCATAATCCTAACAAAAAACTTTTTGGTTTTATTACTATTTAGATCGAAATAATTTTTGTGTATGCAGTGTGCATGTGGTATATTCACATGTATGTACAAGTACACAGGCCCATACAAGCCTGCAGAGGCTAGGAGTGTTTCTTGTTGCCACTGTCCACCTTATTCCCATGAGACAGGGCTCCCTATTGAACCTGGAGCTAGGTTGGTGGCCAGTAATCACCAACAATCCTTCTCTGTCTGCCTTACCATCATCATTACCACCACCACCACCACCACCACCACCACTGCTCTGGGTTACAGGTGCATTCAGCTACTACTAGCTTTTTATATGTGGGTGGGTATTCAAACTCAGATCCTTACGCTTGAGAAACAAGTGCTATGACCCACTGAGCCATCTCCCAAGCCCCTGTTGTCATTTTTTTTTTTTTGTCTTTTTGAGACATGGTCTCTTGTAGCCCAAGTTGGCCTCAACCTTGTTCTATAGTCAAGGCTGACTTTGAACTCCTGATCTTCACTCCCACCTTATGCTGGGATTACAGGTATGTGCCACCCTTCCCAACTCCTAATAAATTAAAAAATTTGGGCCAGTGGGATGGCTCAGAAGTTAAGAGAACTTGCTACCAAGCCTAACGGCCTGAGTTCAATCCCTGGGACCCATGTTGTGGGAGGAGAGAACCAATTCTCTCAAGTTGTCCTCTGACCTCCACATGTGTGCCATGGCACATGTACACATGCACACATACACACACAAAATAAATAAATTTCTTATAGAAGAAATAAAATTTAACCTAGGCTATTTCTATAAACAGACTCATTTGAGGACTTAAATATGGGTTTCAGGGACCACATATGTAGTTGGAAAACTGAAGCCTACTACATTGACTTAGAATCCCACTCCCTAACAGGTAGCAAACCTTGATTCATGTGGAAGTCAGTGGTAGAAGGCTTCTGTGTTCCTGGCTCTGGGCCAGGACCGTCCTGTTGAGAGAAATGACCAAGCTAAAGTTGAACTCTAAGGCAGGAAGTGGAAAGAGTGTGTCCCTTGGTCTGACATGAAGCAGAACCCACTTCCTTTCTGAGGATTCGGGGCTTCTCTTCAAGGTCAAGAGTAGCTTGCTGATTAGCAGGGCATCTTCAGAGCTTGCCCTTGCCCACGTGGCCTGGAATGGTTGGGCAGTTTTCTGGCATAAAACAAGACAGGAGGCAGCAGAGCCTGAGCTGTAGCAACTCAGCAAGGGCCCAGCTGTCTTGTAGCGGGCTGTCCTATCCTGTATCTGGCAAGCAGAACTCTAAGCAAACAGGCTCTGGGAAGTCTGGTTTCACCAGAGGTCTCTTGCCCTAGTCATAAGGACTTCCAGGTGTTTCTCAAAAGTAAGGAGATTTATTTCAGCTATGGTAGAGGGGCCATACCAGAGAGGACCAGAGAAGTTAGCATCTTGACTCTGCTTTGTATGAGCCCCAGCCTCGCCTCCATCCCACTCTCCATGCCCCTGTCAAGCTCTTATACACTTTCCCAAAGTCAGCTCACACATCTCACTCTGCAGGTGGCCCTCCAGGGGCAACCTCTTCACTCCACCTCCTGTACCCTGATGGGCTTCTGCCTCCCTTCCCACCAAGCCAGACCACATTTGAGGAAAGAATCTATAATGTATTTATTCCAGTAGAACACAACTGGCATGCAGAAGATGTGTAGTCATGCTCCCTAACAAGTGCATGGATGGGCAGTTAGAATGAACCTGCTACCATGCCCCCTCCTTCCCGGGGGGCCACGAATGATCTCTCCCCTTGTAGCTCTGTTCTTGCTTGTCAAAGCATTTTCTCCTTTATATCCTCAAACTCACTTCTTTTCCCAGGAAGGTATGATTGTTAGGTTTATACAAACAGGCTCTTCCATCAGCGCTGGTAAATATTTCCCAACTCTACCACTTGCTGCTGGGCCCTGGAGCTGCTTGTGGAGGCATCTCAGCTCCTGGCCAAGTGGGTGCTGGGTGCTGAGGCCTGCCTCTGGGGGCCCAGGGTATGTATAGGTCCCTTATGAAGACCTCTTATGACGTTGCTTGGATCTGTTGGCTACCCACACCTGTCCTGGCCATTGTAATGGACACAATGTGATGGGGATGGATGGGGTCATACTTGACATCTGTTACCACAGTGATTTCATTTTTCATAAACTATGGGAGACAAATTTGGGTTGAAACTAACTCTGAGGTACAGAGTGGCACAGATTCTTAGGGCTAAAGTGTCCTCAAGGCTGACACGTCCCTGTTGTGTCACCCCCTGTTATCAGTAGAACTCCACAGAGCTCCCAGAGCTCCCCTGTTGTGGTGCAGGGGGCTTTCTTCCTGCCTTTCATCTGATGCTTTGTCGTATCTGTTTATTCCTAAGGTCTCATGACTCACTCGATATTCACTGTCTGCAGTGCAATTTAAACAGGCAAATATCTAACAAATGTTTATAAGACTGGATCTATTCCATTCTGATACATTAAGAGTTTGTTTGCCTTGGTGCTAAAATATTTCATGTATTGGGGCTCAGCGGTTAAGAACACTGACTGTTCTTGCAGAAGATCTGAGTTCGAATCCAGAACCCACATGGCAGCTAACAACTATCCATAACTCCAGTCTCAGAGGATCTGACAGCCTCTTCTGACCTCCACGGGCATTGCACGACATGGGTGCACTTACCTACATGCAGGAAATACACACATACACATAAAATAAAAATAATAAAATTTAAAAAATATTTCATTTATATAATGAAACAATGGTGGGAATAGGTGATATACTTTAACGTTTCTCGTGTGTGTGTGTGTGTGTGTGTGTGTGTGTGTGTGTGTGTGTGTACAGGCACATGGGAGTGGGACACGAGGACCTGAACATCCATGCTTGTGTGTGTGGTCACCCTTGAGTATTGTTCCTCAGACACTGTCCACCCTGTTTTTTTGAGACAGTGTCTTTCACTGGCATGAAAGCTAGGCTGGCTGGCCATTGAATGCCAGGCATCTGCCTGTTTCCACTGCCCTAGCTTTGGGATTACAAGTACATGCCACCATGCCAAGTTTTTTTACATAGGTTCTGAGGATCAACTTGGCTCCCCACACTTGCATGGCAAGCACTTTATAGACTGAGCTATCTTCTCATCTAATTACTTTAGCATTCTAATTTGACAAAATAACCCTCTCCAAATTCTCCAAAAGGAGGGAAAAACTTGCTAGTCATGAACCTCAAAGGCCTTGCTTTGTTTTAGTTTTGTACTTATGGGGGATTAAACTCAGGGCTTCGTGCATGTTAGGCAAGTGTTCCACCATTGAGCTACATCCCCAGCCCCTAAATATTTTACCAATCCTCAAACAGGAAACTGAGTCTCAGAAGTCAAATCATTTCTCTAAGGCCATGCAGCAAGAAAGTGGCAGGGTTGGGATTTGAACCCAGGTTCATGAGATTACATGACTCTAAAGCAGTCATGCCAAACCAGAGTTATTCCAGGTTAGAGGGGGCCCAGATGAAGAATCAGACAGATTCCTCATATGTGTAATTATGTGACTCTAGAAGTCAAGGTAGGGCTAACCCAGAGACTCCAGCCAGCCTAGTATGCAGACCCCACGTCACACCCCTGTCCAGTGGCCTGTGGCACCATGGCTCTGCCTTGGTTCTTCAAGTCATTTTCAACTCACTGCATAAAAGGCAGCCAACACCAGGGCTATGGGGTGAGATGCTAGGCCCTATCTCTGTCACTTCCCTGTGATCATGCCTGCCTGAGTTGGTCCCCCTTCACAGGGCAGCTTTTCAGTATGTGAGAGAAGTCATCATTCTACAACCTTCCCATGCCAACTTCCTGAGTTTGGGAATCTGGAACAGATTTGGTATGCATTCTTTTGCAGCTTTATTTTTAAATTTGAAAACAAGATTTATAGGTTATTTCATGGCAGTGAACAGTTGAGCTTTGACTTTTGTTAATGGCTACATAATATTCTAATTGTTTTAATGTAATTTTATTTTTCTAATCTGTTAGGTTGTCATTTTAAAATATTTACTTACTTATTTTTGCCATGCTTTGATCTCCTTTGCCTCTTTTATGTCTTGCTGTCTTCATATACCTGTACTCTCTGGTTTGCCTCTTGCTCTCTATCTATAAAATCTACAGTGTACACCACACTGTGCTCAGAAGAGACCCAGTTAGGCCAGAGCACACTATGACCAATTAATTCATCCATTCACAGTAGTTCATCCAACATACTTTTGCTGAGCAGGTACTATTTCTTTATGATGCTCTGATTTGGGTTTGCTCCGGTCTCAAACAAAGCACCGATAATACCTATCCTTGTGGAATAAACTTAAGTAGTAGAATATCCCTTGATTCAGATACTCTGCTTCTGTTAGTCCAACCTCTCCTGCATATTTTTTAAGCTAATTAGCTGATACTGTCAACATACATCCTCTTGGGGTCAGTTATTTCCTCTCTCGAGTCTTTTTTTTTCCCCAAACTATAAACTGTTGTCTCAATTTGTGTAGTTAATTTCCATATTATAAGTAAAGAATTTTTACATTTGCTTCTGCATTTTATCTGATTGCTATCTTCCCTTTCTACATCTGTTTAATCCTTTGTTTTTTGTCTTTTTGAGACAGGGTCTCCCTGTAGCCCCAGCTGTCCTGGAACTCACTATATAGACCAGGCTGGCCTGGAACTCACAAAGATCCTCCTGCCTCTGCTTCCCAAGTGCTGGGATTAAAGGCGTGTGCCACCACGCCCGGCCAAGCCTTTATTTTTTAATCTTGATGTCTTTGTGCAAAGTACTAGAGGACCCTGCTTCTCAGAGACCTTTAGTGGGTGCCTGTGCTTCATCCTCATCTGAGCCTATAAACGTTCACAACAGGGTTGGACCACAGGCAGGGCCCCATGGGATGCCACCTTGAATGGCAGTGCTGCTTTGCTTTTTGTTTTAGGTTTAAGAGCTGTGGCTGGCCTGCAACTCACTGTGTAGACCAAGGTGGCTTCAAACTTGCAGCAACCCTCCTGTCTCTGCCTTCCAGGTACTGGCATTACAAAAATGTACCACTCTACCCTATGACTCATTATTAATAAACCCTATCTCAGCCCTGACAACTCTATCTTGACCTGACCTCCAGAGTCACAGAATTATATAGTATTATACTCTCTGTCTGATTCCTCATCTCCACTGCCCCTCACCCTAGCTAACCTGCAATGACTTTGGTTTGACATGACTACTTTAGTCATATAATCTCATGAATCTGGGTTCAAATCCTAACCCTGTCACTTTCTAGCTCCATGGCCTTTTGAGACCCAGTTTCCTGTATTTGAGGATTGTTGGAATATTTAGAGGCTGGGGCTATAGTTCTGTAAGAAGACCTGAGTTCAATCCCCAAAGAGTAAAAAACTGAAACAAAATAAGAAAGTACTTGGACTTAATCCATATCTACTTGGTAAGTTCTAACTAAGTGATGAGACCATATACGCAAGATAGGTCTCCCATATAACCAACATGCAAAACCACTATCTTCATGTATGTAGTTTTGGTAACAAAACAAGGAAAGCCCTACCTGGAATTTGGTATAGACTTGTAGCCTTAACTCTTGGGGAAAGTATTCATGTTGTCTCCCTTTCATAAATAAGAAAATTAGGATTCAAGTTGGGTGTCTTGCTAGGTGTGTGGGCTAACACCCATTAAACCTAGCACACAGGAGACAGAAACAAAAGGATCATCACAAGTTCAAGGCAAGAAAGAAAGGGAGAGGAGGAGGGAGAGAGGGAGGGAGGGAGGAAACAAGTTGAATGCTCCTAGTGAAATCTAAAATCTTCCAAAATCCAAGCCTTTTTTGACTACCTTCATGACACTTCCAAGTGGAAAGTTCTGCACTTGACCTTGGATGACTGGTCACAGACAAAATGCAGCTGCAGTAAAAAGGTACCAGGTTGTCCTTTGTGTGTATAAGGTACAAATGAAACAAATTAATATTTTGGTAAGACTTAGGTCTTACCCCCAAGAATATCTCATTATATATGCAAATATTCAAAATCTGGAAAATTCTAAATCTAGTTCCAAGCATTCTAGGTGAAAGATACTCAACCTTTAGGCCCTGATAAGAGTGCCTTGGCTCATATTCACTCAACCTTTTAATAATAAATTTGGTAGCTGCTCCCCAGACTTGGAGAACTTAGCTTAAAATGTCAGTGGTGGACTGAGGTGTTAACTCAATCAGTAAAGTGCTTGCCTTACAAGTATGAGGACTTCAATTTGGTTCCCC
Source organism: Nannospalax galili (assembly GCF_000622305.1). Taxonomy (NCBI): domain Eukaryota; kingdom Metazoa; phylum Chordata; class Mammalia; order Rodentia; family Spalacidae; genus Nannospalax; species Nannospalax galili. The sequence continues at coordinate 1,750,991 of NW_008360328.1, forward strand.
AGGACACATATTTTTAACAAGCTGGATATCATATCATGTACGTTTTTTTAATTATTTTTATTTTATGTGTATGGGTGTTATGCCTGCATGTAGGTAAGTGCACCCATGTCGTGCAGTGCCCAAGGAGGACAGAAGAGGCTGTCAGATCCCCTGGGACTGGAGTTTGGACAGTGGTTAGCTGCCATGTTGGTGCTGGGAATCAAACCCACGTCTTCCGCAAGAACAATCAGCGTTAACTGCTGAGCCATCTCTCCAGCCCCTTTTAAAAAATATTTTATTGTTTTTATTTTATGTGTATGAGTGTACTGCCTGCATGTATGTGAGTGCACCCATGTTCCATGTTGGTGCTGGAATTCAAACCCAGGTCTTCTGCAAGAACAGTCAGTGTTCTTAATCAATGAGCCATCTCTCCAGCCCCCATAGCATGTACCTTTAATGTCAGTGCTGGGGAGGCAGAAACAAGAGGATCTTTGGGGTTTGGTGGCCAGCCAGGCCAGCCTACTTGGCAAGCTCCAGGCTAATGGGAGACCCATTATTCAAGGGATAACAAAAGGAGTGTGCACACTGCCTTGCTTATTAGTGAGGCAATAGCCTCACTCATGCTTAACTCTGCAGAGAGTAAGGTGGCAAAATAAACCCTCAAGCCAGGCCCTTTCTCAGAGCCTCAAACTTTTGTTTTACAAACAGTGGTAAAGCCTAGGCTCATGTTTATAATTCTACTACAAGGGAGACTGAAGCAGAAAAATCTTGAGTTGGAAGCCAACTTTGGCCGCATAATGAGACCCTGTCTTAAAAGTGTTGTAGTGAGTCTGGTTTTTAATTGATGTTCCAGTTTTCCAAGCCCTTAGCAAATAAGAGCTAGAATTTTGAACTAGAGTGAGGGCCTGCTAAAAAGCCAGCATACAAACAGTAGCAGGGAAAAATTTGGTGAGAGTAAACAAACAAAAATCCCAAAAAAGCAGAGATTTAAGCTGTGAAGAAAAGTAGTGTCAAGTTTGATGGCGTATTGGCTAATACAGGCCAAAGCCCATGGTATCCCCAAGGGGGTGATAGCTTTCCAAAGGAGTTGGAATTACAACTCTGAGTCATTGGCTAAATGAGCTTTCAGGTGCTCTTCATGGGAATGTGGGGTTGTATATAATTTCTTTTAGCAAGGTCTGTATTCAAACAGAAACCAATAAATAATCTCCTTAGAACTGGGGGGGAAGGGCTTTGGTGCGTCGAGGGATAGATTTCAGTGTCTTTGAAAAACTCCCCTTATTTTGGAAGGTTTCCCCTGGAAAGCTTAGGTGTCTGCAAGGGCAGGTTTGTTTCTAAGTTGGATGACCTGGATTCCAATCACGGTTCTTCCCCTAGCCAGCTTCATACTTTAGACAAACCTCTTACCTTCATGGACCTTGTTTTCCCCAACAGTAGCACAGGCATCACAATCCTGACCAGCCCTTTCCATCTCCTGAGGGTACTCTGCAAGTCAGCAGAAATGATGAGATTTGAGTGTGCTTTGTAAATCATGCAACATCACGGAAATGTTCAAGCAGGTCTGCAGGCTATGTCCCAGTTGTTGACTACTGGAAGACAGGGATTTAGGCGGACAAGGAGGCAGGCTTCCAGTTGTTGCTTTAAATGTGTATGTGGGGCTGGAGACATGGCTCAGTGGTTAAGAGCACGTTCTGCTCTTTCAGAGGACCTGAGTTCAATTCCCAACAACCATATCAGATGGCTTACAACCACCTATAACTCCAACTCCTGTGGGATCAGATACCTCTGGCTTCTGTGGGCATCTGTGCTCACATGTACTCACACACACAGAGACACAATTATAATATATACCTAATTAAAAAATAAATTTAAAAAATTTAAGTGTGTATGTGTGTTATCTTACATGTATATGTGGTACTGGGGATTGAACCCAGGGCTTTATGCATCCTAGGCAAGCATTCTACCAACTGAGCTTCATTCCTAGCCCGTGGAAATACATTTTACCCCCTAAAAGCACTTGCTGCCGCCATTCTGTCATTTCTCTCTGTGCCTGCTGCTTGGCCTTTGTCACACTCTGGTCAGTTCTAGCCTAGACTCATGTACCAGCAGCTTGTTGGCCCTCTACACCAGTGCTTTCCTGGGATCCACCTGCCTTCTCCCTCCCTTTCCTCCAGGCATGCTATGCTTCAGAGTCCAGCCTGACCTTTTTCACACAGGTACCAATCTCACTTGTCTGAGGTCTGCCTGCTTCTAGTCCACACAGCAGCAGTGTGGGATTGCAAGGAGTTCCCCTTTCACCCTCTGTGACTTTGGACAGACTGCAGCATCCACTTCTTGGAAAGCCCTTCCTTTGCCTTTTCTGCTTGTGAGCCCCTTTTAGTTCTTCAGGGCTACTCAGAATTCCTGAAAGTCCTCCCTAAATCATCTTCTCCTTCACTCTTTCCCTCCTCCCCTCCCTCTTCTCTCTCTCTCACTCACTTTCTCTTTCCTTCCCATCCCTTTCCTTCCCTTCCCTTCTCCTTCCTTCCTTTCTTCCTTCCTTCCTTCATTTTTTATTGGGGGGCAGTAGTTAAGAGAGATTGTGATAGAATCTCATTTTGAAGCCAGAGCCTGGCTCCAAACTCTTCACCCTGAAGCCTGTGTCTCTGCTGGGACTACAGGTGTGCACCACCACACCCAGCTCCAATCCTTTTTCTCTAGCTATCTTCCTTCCTGAATGTCCAATTGCAGCCTTTTCCACACCTATTTCCTATTATTAATCATATTCCGCTGTAGATGTATAAAAGAAACTGAAAACAAGTGTGAAAATTCCATTCCAAGAAACCTAGGCGTATTTTGACCCAAAACCATGTACAAAGGAAAGGTAGTGGGCCCTTACTTTGGCCCATCTGTGTATAAGAATTACAGATCAATGCCAGGCGTGGTGGCACATGCCTTTAATCCCAGCACTCGGGAGGCAGAGGCAGGCGGATCCCTGTGAGTTCAAGGCCAGCCTGGTCTACATAGTGAGTTCCAGGACAGCTGGGCTACAGGGAGACCCTGTCTCAAAAAGACCAAAAAAAAAAAGAAAAAAGAATTACAGATCACTGACATTCTAATGAGATATAATTTCTCTGGCACCTAGTTCAGATGTGTTGTGTAAGATGGATGGGGTCTTTCATTTGCTAATAGAAGACATGAAGTTGGGGGGCGGTAAGGGTGGAGATGGGGGAGGGGTCTGCATATGATCAAAATACATTATATGAAATACTTGAAATGATAAAAATTTTTGTTAAGTTTTAACCTAATCCCTAAAACCTTTGGAATTATATCCACATTTTCTATTATTTCTCAAAATACTAGCTGCAGAAATAAATGATACATTCTATGTTAGATCTCTGTGAAGATGGTACTAGTCCTTTCCCTCAATAACATAAGACAAAAAAAAATCTAAAAAAAAAAAATTCCACTGTAGGAGGTGACTGTCCAACTCAAATTTCTAATTAATCTCAGGATTCACTGTACATCTGTGTTCCTGTTAATACACAATAGGTGTTTCATAAATGTGTTGAATTAAACTGCATTGGGAAGCTCTGTGTTGAACAAATGTTAACTAGATGATGACCTGATGACACCTTATTTTATTTTGATGCTTGAGTATAGGAGACAAGTCCCGGTGTGGTGCCATATGCCCATTATCCCAGCACTCAGAAGGATGAAGCAGGAGGATTGCCATGAATTTGAGGCCAGCAGGGGCTATATAATAAGACCTGATCTCAAAGAACAAACAAACAAAACAAGAAAACCCAGGAGACATGATCTTCAACTCTACTACAAGCCTACTCTAAATGATGAAAATTACCAGGAAAACCCACTTTATCTAATGCTTTTTCAGGGGTAATCTTTTTTTGTTTTGTTTTTTCTTTGTTTTTTTTGGGGGGGTTGTTTTGTTTTGTTTTGGTTTTGGTTTTTTTGGGACAGGGTCTCCCTGTAGTCCCAGCTGGCCAGGAACTTGCTATGTAAGTTGGCCTCAGTCTCTCAGAAATCCACCTGCCTCTGCCTTCTGAGTGCTGGGATTAAAGGCATGCACCACCATGCATGACCCTCTGCGGTAATCTTTGACATCAACAAGAAATTTTAATTCAGACTTATTAAAACTTCACTTTTGGGGGGTCAGGTTTTCACCATCTATCCCAGGCTGGCTTCAAACTCATAATCCCCCTGCCTCAACCTCCTGGGTAGGTTTTACAGGTGTGCACTACCCCAGCTTGGCTGAAACTTTACTTTCAATCACACTCAGCCACACGTTTGTTAAAGTTCCAGGTTACACTTGAAGATGTGTTTACCTCTACTCTGCACTGTGCAAAAACACAATGCACATAATATACAAAGAAATAAGAGTTAACAAGTGCATCTCAGTAGCTTCTATGGGTCCAGAGACCCTCGTGGGGACACACAAGGGAACTGCTCATATGGTATGGTAAGGAGGGTGGGAGGGGTGAGTATGGAGGCCAAGGGACAAGTAGACAGTCTGGCTGTGCCCTTCCTAGCTGTGTGGCATTGGGCATGTTGCTTGTGCTCACTGAACTTTAGTTCCCAAAGCTGTGAAAATGTGAGACGAGATCAAGGGACTGAGGGCTGGAGAGATGGCTCAGCAATTGAGAGCACAGGTTGCTCTTCCAGAGGACCAGAGTTTGAGTTCCAGCACCCACATATCAGATAACAATGGTCATTAAATCCAGTTCTAGGGGATCTGACATGCTCCTCTGGCCTCCATGGGCATTGCATGCAAATAGGGCACATATATGCAGGCAAAACACTCATACGCACAAATAAAAATGAATAAATTTAAAATTTTTTTAAAAGATCAAGGGACTGGCAAGATGACTCAGCAAGTAAAGGTGCTTACCCCTAAGCCTGAGTTCAATCCATGGAATTTCACATAGTAGAAAGAGAGAAGTGACTCGTGCAAGCTGTCCCCTGACCTCCACATACGTGTTGTAGCATGAGCACATTCTTATTTACACACACACACACACACACACACACACAAAATAAAGGCTTTAATTAAAACATTTTTATGTGTGGCAGCATATACCTTTTCTCTCAGTACTCAGGAGACGGAAGATCTCTGTGAATTTGTAGCCAGCTTGGTTTACATAGTGAGTTCCAAGCCAGTCAGGGCTACACAGTGAGATCCTGTCTCAAAAAAAAGAATTTTTTTTTTTTGTTCATTAAAAGAGCACTTGTAGGATGTTTGGTAAGACTCGTTCCTTCATTGATTTGTTATCAAGAATAATTATTGGTTACTTTTGGAAAGTTTTTTGTTGTTTGTTTTTGTCTTTTTGAGACAGGGTCTCCCTGTAGCCCCAGTAAGCCTAGAGCTCACCACATAGTTCAGGCTGGCCTCAATTTAGCAGAGAGCCTCCTGCCTCTGCCTCCCAAATGCTTGGGATTAAAGGTGTGTGCCACCACATCTGGCATTGAAAATGTTTTATTTTTTATTTTTATTTTATGTGTATGAGTGTTATGCCTGCATGTATATATGTGCACCTATGTCATGCACTGCCCATGGAGGACAGAAGATGCATTGGGATCCCCTGGAACTGGAGTTATAGATGATTGTTAGCCACCATGTGGATGCTGGGACATGAACCCAGGTCTTCTGCAAGAACAGCCAGTGCTCTTAACCACTAAGCAATCTTTCCAACCCCATGAAAGTGTTTTTAATCTTTAAAATATATTATTTTTTATGTGTATGAATGTTTTGCTGTGTGTGTGTAAGTAAGGGCATCACATGTTTGCAATGCCCTTGGAGGCTAGAAGACAGTGTCACATCCCCTGGAACTGGAGTTTTGGACAGTTGTTATCTACCATAAGGGTGCTGAGAACCAAACCTGGATCCTCTGCAAGATTACACAGTGCTCTTAACTGCTAAGCCATCTCTCCAGCACTTGTTTTTAATCTTTAAAGTGCTTGAAAAATATTATATTTTCTGCTGTTTTTAAGCTGAGGTAACCTGTGGAGTGCTTTACACACACATGCATTGGTGCTGCTCACATGTGTGTGTCCAGAAAGGCAGGACACCTGCCCTCCTTTTTCAGTCTCATTTAGAACCCTGTGGTAACATCCACAGCAGGATGGAGAGCTAGAACCCAGCCTGAGCCTTCTCTCTCCCTTCACCTCTTCCCCATAGCGCAGGAGGGAAAGAGCAAATGTTAAAATCCAGGAATTAGGCTAGAGAGCTAGCACAGCCGTTAAAGACTAAGGCTAACAACTAAAATCCAGGAATTATCTGTTACAAGAGTTCAGCAGAATGCAGAATGCAACAAAATGCATGTATGCTTCACCTATATCTGAACCTCACCCTGTATGACCATCTAGAACTGAGTGTGGTCTGATGCTATACCTTGTTAAAACAACAGGATTAGGGCCAGGGAGGCAGCAGCATGAGTGATAGAAATAGCAGAGCCATGCCACAGTGCAACTCCACCAGTGTTTCTCTGAGAAGTTACACTCCTGTCTGAACTTTACCAGTCCTGTCTGTAAAATGAACCCTGTGGTGTCTGTTTCCTTCCAGTTCTAATGAAGAAGGGAGAAAAACAACACTTCCCAAATACCTGCCATGCACGCAGCACGCTGCACCACTGCCTTAAAGAGTCTATATGACTTGTGATTCCATCACACTGTGAATCAGGATGATGAAGAACTGTGGAGTCACGCAGGCTTGGGCTGAAATCACAGCTCCATTATTGGCCAGCAATGTGACTTTAAGCAAATTTCTTAACATCCCCAAGCCTCAGTCTTTTCATTTGTAAAATAGGTCTAGTAATAGCACGAACATGTTTGCATGCTTTTATATGTGATAAATTTCTTAAGTAGCTTGCATCTCATCCATTTTCCTATCTTTATGAAAGAATACTCTTGGCCCTGAAAGATGAGTGAAGTCGGATATGGTGGTTTACACCTTAATTGGGAAGATTGAGCCAGAATTGAGTTGCAGGTAACTGGGCTACATAATGAGACTCTGTCTCAAAGAAAGCAGGGGAGGGAGAGAAAAGAAAGAAAAGGAAAAAAGTAAGTAACCAAAAAAGCTGGGTGTGGTGGCCCATATTTATAATTGCAGCTTCTGGGAGACTGAGGCTGGAGAATTGCTTCAAATTTCAGGCCAACCTGGTCTACATAAAGAGATCTTAGGCCAGGCGTGGTGGTGCATGCCTTTAATCCCAGCACTTGGGAGGCAGAGGCAGGCGGATCTCTGTGAGTTAAAGGCCAGCCTGGTCTACATAGTGAGTTCCAGGACAGCTGGGGCCACAGGGAGACCCTGTCTCAAAAAGACAAAAAGAAAGAGATCTTGTTCTTGTTTTGTTTTTTAAATATTTTATTTATTATTTTTATTTTATGTGTATGAGTGTATTGCCTGCATGTAGGTAAGTGTGTTCATGTCATGCAATGCCCGGGGAGGACAAAAGAGACTGTCGGATCCCCTAGAACTGGAGTTACGGACAGTTGTTAGCTGCCATGAGGGTGCTGGGATTCAAACCCGGGTCTTCTGCAAGAACAGTCAGTGTTCTTAACCGCTGAGCCATCTCTCCAGCCCCCCCCTTTTTTTTCTTTTAAAGAAGGAAGAATGAGAGAAATAACTTAATCTTAGATGATGGCAGTAGAGTCAGGGGTGGTGGAATACACCTCACATCAGGTCCCTCAATTGATTTGGAGCCTTATATTTGATTCCTGGATTTGTTTGTTTGTTTGTTTGTTTGTTTGTTTATTTTTGAGACAGGGTCTCCCTGTATCCCCCAGCTGGCCTGGGACTCCCTATGTAAACCAGGCTGGCCTCAATTTCACAGAGATCTGCCTGCCTCTGTCTCCCAGGTACTGGGATTAAAGGTGTGGACCACCACACCAGGCTTCTGGATGTCTTTATATTTTTAAGCCATCCCAGCTCTGAAAGGGACAGCAAATTCCTTCCATGACAAGCAGCCAAGGCAGTGTGTTGATATGCTGCATTTATACACTGACTCACCCAGGAAGTGCCACTGGGCTGGGAAACAGTTCTCAGCCTGTGATGCTCAACTTTTCTCCCCCAGTTTATCCTTGCCTATCTAGAGGTAAACAGCCCTCTGTGGGAGCCAGCCAATAGCCCCCCTACAGGAACAAAGACCTGGAATGGCCCTTGTACCCACTCATCTACAACATCAGTTGCCAAGAGAACCAGGAGACTCTGGCTCAGAGGGAAGGAATCAGAGTGCTAGAGAGCTCCTATGTGTGTAGCTCCCCATGGTGATGTTCTAGGAGGGCTGTGCAGCAACACACTATTTAAAATTGTTCATATCCTGGGCACCAAGAAACACTGGCAAGGATGGGTCTTCCCTGATGGCACTGCTACTTCCTGGAGGTTTCCAATCTTTTTAAAAAAATATTTATTTTTATTTTATATGTATGAGTATATTACCTGCATGTGTGTAAGTGCACCCATGTCATGCAGTGTCTGCGGAGGTCAGAAGAGGGTGTTGGATTCCTCTGGAACTGGAGTTAAGGATGGTTGCTAGCCACCATGATGTGGGTGCGGAATCGATCCCGGGTCCTCTGCTAGAGCAGCCAATGCTCTTAAATGCTGAGCCATCTCTCCAGCCCAAGGTTTCCAATCTTAACTCAGGGTTACAGGCAAAAGGAAAAGAAAATCAAATGATGGGCTGTCCACATGTGTGTCAGCAAATGCATTGCTGTGTCCTGAGACTTGGTGCCAGAGAACACGACAGAGAAGCTGCTTGCCCTTCTGAAGTAGGATCATCCAGAAAACATGACCTCTCAGAAAGCTTTGTCAGGGGTAGGAATGCCAAGTGGCCCCAACTTCCTAAGAAGCATCTGTTTAAGGACCTAGGGCTAAAGATGGAGCTCAGTTGGTAGAGTTTTGCTTAGCATGTACAAAGCACTGGTTTCCATCCCCAACACCACATAAACCTGGCATGGTAGTCTATGCTTATCACCCTAGCACTTGGGAGGTATAGTCAGAATATCAGAAGTTCAAGGGCATCCTCAGGCACATATTGAATTTGAGGCCAGCTTAGGCTACCTGAGACCCTGTCTTAAAACAACAACAATGGGGGCTGGAGAGATGGCTCAGCAGTTTAGAACACTGACTGTTCTTGCAGAGGACCTGGATTTGAATCCCAGCACCCACATGGCAGCTAACAACTGTCTGTAACTCCAGTTCCAGGGGATCCAACAGCCTCTTCTGTCCTCCTCGGGCATTGCACGACACGGGTGCACTTACCTACATGCAAGCAATACATGCATACACATAAAATAAAAATAATAATAATCAACAACAATAAATGATGATGACGATGATGATGATGATGAAGGACCCATGTGTCTTCTCCATTGCTCTGTTGTAGACACAGGGAGATGACCCCAGTTTGCACAAGGAAAGAAGTGACACATTTAGGCTGCTCTGTTAGAGGTTAGACTAGAGACCTAAGGATTGGATAAGGCCATCTCTTCAGATACTTCCTGGAGGCTTGTAAGGGAGGCAGAGGCCTTGGGCTCTGAGGGAGCACCTAGGAACCCTGGAAAGAAAGTTTGCCCAGCAGAATCAGCCGTGTTGAAGACATGGCTCATGGTAGAGCATTTGCCTGGCATGTGTGAGGGCCTGGGTTCAATCCCAACACTGTCTTCCCCTCCCCTCACAAAAAGGCACCAAAGCCCCACCTCAGTCAACATCCACCTGAAAGGGGTACATTCAGCCCTGCTCATCTTGACGTATGTTACCTGCTCGCCCCATTCCCCTACTTGGAATATATATATAAATATATAAATTTTATTTTTATTATATATGTATAAATGTATTGCCTGCATGTGTATAAGTGTACCCGTGTCATGCAATGCCTGTGACAGGGTCATAAGAAGGCATCAGATTCCCCCAGAACTGGAGTTACAGTTGTTAGCCACCATGTGGGTGCTGGAAGTCAAACCTGGGTCTTCTGCAAGGGCAGCCAGTGCTTTTAACCACTGAGCCATCTCTCTAGCCCCTAGAAATTTATTTTTAGAATGTTTTCATGAGATGCACCTTTGCCAGCTCTTTACAGATCAGTTACAAAACAGAAACTCTTCCTCACTACTAGGGAGAAGCATGGAAGGGGGAAAGAAAGAAAAAAAACCACCTTGCCTGTAATTGAAGGCAGGTCGGGAGCTGTTTGTGCTTTGAAATGCTCCTTCTTGTGAAATGTTTATGAAACACTTTCCACAAACGGGTTATGCAACCAGAACAACAGCTTTGATCATTTTCACCACCAGTGATATATTCATTAGTGTTGGGCTATTTTCCCCCAGAGAGGGTCATGTGAATATATCCTGCAGAGGGACCTAAAGAAATGGACCCCAGCCTCACAATGCACCTGCCCATAAAAGGAGGCCCAAGTGTATGTCTGGGCCTGAGCAGTGCCTCGCTCACTATTTGTGGTCTATTTCTGGGATGTTTATAGCATTTTCTGGTAGAAGGAACAATGGGAGGGTTAAGAGACCATGAATGACCTTGAGGTTTAGGGGTATCTAACCATGTATCTTTGCATCTACCACTTAAGTTCTCCGAGCTTCAGTGAAATGAGATGAGTCCCTATCCACACCCTCCAAGCTGAGGCAGACCCCCAGTAAGGCCAGTGGGGACTTCTTCCTCTCAGCAGGGGCCCCTTCCTTCTAGAAGGAGACTGCTGCTTTCTAAAGTAGTGAAGTCAGGGAGTTCACTTGGATTAGAAAAGATAATCACTCATTATAGCTTTTTACCTCCCTGGTCACTGCCCAAGACATAGTGTAATTCCTTTGCACAGTACAGTGGGTGGAGGAGATCCTACACTCACAAGCCTCATCTGCTGTGAGGACGGGATGCTCTGTGAAGGGCCAGGACAAGAGCATACTGTGGTGGCCCCTGTCCCCAAGGATCAGCCATTCCAAATGAAGTCCAGAGAAACATTTCCACTTGTGTGACAAGAACTGGCCAAAGAGACCCTGGAGACGAACTTCCTGGTTCCAGGCAGCCTGTGGATTTTGTTGGGTTTTCACAAGTACAGGGGAACCTGGGTTTCCATCCAATTCGCCTGCGGTTCTCACCTTAGAAGTCAATGGGATCCAACAGAAGTCTCTCTCTATCTCATCTCCCAGACCTATAGCCAACACCCAGTTGCCTGGAAGGGTTCCAGCCTTTTCCACTCGACAGCTGTGAAAAGGGATTTTTTTTTTTTTTTTGGATTAGCAAAGACCTTTATTTCTTCATTTCTTAGTTTCATAGTCCCTAAGTGTGTCCAGAAACCATGCTTGGAGGCTACAGAGTTGCCTATGTACGCTAGCTCCATGCCATACTAGTTGTGGTTTGTTTGGGTTTTTTTAATCCTATAGATTTTTGTTTGTTTTTGAGACAGGGTCTCCCTATATCCCCAGCCGGCTTGGAACTCCTTATGTAGACCAGGATGTCCTCAGTCTCAAAGAGATCTGCCTGCCTCTGCCTCCTAAGTACTGGGATTAAAAGTGTGTACCACCAAACCCAGCCAGTGCTATACATTGACTCCAGAGCCTTACCCATGCTAAGCAGGCACTTTGCCCACTTACCACTCAACTACATGCCCTGCCCTAGCTCTGCTCTTTCTGAGTTCCACAAGCCAAAACTGAGATTCTATCCTATTTATTTTGCAATTCTGAGGATGCAACCCAAGGCCTGTACCCACCTCATAAGCTCTCAACCACTGCACATGACACTCCAGTCTAGTAAAGCTGGAAAAGGAAGTAGTAGTCCTGTTTTATTTTTTGTTTAGAATTGTCTTCTTTGGGGGTTACAGTTAACACTTTTCACCCAGGAGATGAGGGATTGTTGAAATATGAATGAATTAAAAAGTTGATTAATCAAAATAAAAAACAAAACCTCAGAAGAGTAATATAGAAAGTTGCCAGAAAGTTCCAGCCTATACCTTAAGGTTTCCACCATCAGGCACTTTGCTGAATGGAGAGGTAAGGGTGCCTCTTCCCCCAAAGAGTGTGGGGCATTGATCTAGGAAGCAGATGAAAGGATGTGTTTTCTTTTATGGTAGCGCTGGTTTCTGAACTTCAGTATTGCAGGCAGACCTGGCAGCGATCCTAACAGATAGCACCCAGGTTGGAGGCAAAGGCACATGCTTCTGAGCTCTGTCATAGCTACACCTCCTTATCTCTCCATGACGCATAATGAGCCTGGAAAGGAACCCACCACTTGCCTCTGAGCTGGAGCCATGCCAGGCTGCCTGAGGTGGCTCCACCAGCATGATTTCTTCTCCAGTTTCCATGTTCTCCCTCTGTCCCCCTTCCTCCATCCTGCCTCTCCCACCTGGTCTGGGCTGAGGATGCCTGATGGCAGGAAGGTGGCAGGAAGGGGGACATAGCCAAGAAGCACAACAGGAAGACTAGCCAAAAGGGCTTTGCCTAAGTAATCTCCTTTGAGAACAAACCTGAAAGTTGTTTTGGTGATGGTGGTTTGGGAAGAAGTCATTGATTGTCTATTTCTAGTTTTTCAAAACCTGCCAACAAATGTCTCAATGGAATGTAGGATGTGGAAACTCTGGGGTCTGTGCATGGAAGTATGGCATCAGCACTTCTGAGGTCCAGGTACGAAGCATGATGGGCAGAGATAAAGGGTCCTAGGAAGGGGGCTCTCTGGAGACTGCCCCACACATCCTAACTTTTGAGTTTTCAGACTCACTCTCTGCCCCCATAGTGCTACAATCCCATTTCTCTTCCTCCCATTTGTTTCAAGGCTCCTGAATGGTCTCAGTATGTGAGGGGAATGACTTGTGTGCTTCAGAAAGCCACCTTCTTACCAATCTCTGAATGTCCAGGGCTTCTCTGGGGTCTCTTGGACCTGCTTCATCTGCAGTAACTGGACTACCAAGTCTGCCATCTGCAAATGCTCTTGACTGCTAAGCCATGTCTCCAGCCCCCTGGTTTGTCTTTTAATCAATTAACATTCTTTGGGTTTCCATGATGTGCAAAGCCCTACATGGGATATTAGCTCCTTCCTTAGTGATCCAAAGACCATTTTCCATAGGGATCAGCCCATAGCCAGCATAGGTTCTGGTATCAATTGTATATATATATGCTGTTTCTTGAGACAGGGTCTTCTGTGTAGCCCAGGCTGTTCTTAAGCTCAAGATCCTGCAGCCTCAGCCTCTAGAGTACTAGCATTACAGGCACGCACCACAGTGGTATTCAACTCTTACTCTCAACTTTTAGCTTGGGTTAGACAAATACGCACTAGGGGAGATTCAGGGTGTCATTGGTATTCCCAGGGTAGACCTAGACAGCGGTTTAAGTCAGCATCTTTACAGCCAAGAGCTTCCATCTGGGGAGAAAACAACCAGCTACCAGCTATCCATTTCAGAGGGTCCCACCAGTCCTTCTCAAGGGGTCGTGTGGAGTCAGGTCAGCATTCCTCTATGAACTGTATGGATTCAGAGTCATGTGGCTCTCTTCTCAGTGGACTTCCTGAAATCCTGCAAGAGGGTGGTTGTTCTGGAGTAGCTGGAGTAGGGGGAGGGATGGGCACAAGTAGTACTTCCTGCCTGCCTGGGGATTCCTGGGAAACCCAGGAGTAGGTGATTCATGTGTCATTGAAGGATGGTGGAGACTGGAGAGAACTGGAAACTACCAAGGGCCCCTCAGGCTGTGAGAAAGACATGTCTCTGCCTGTAGGGAGACAGGCAAAGACTGTCACCAAAGCCACACAGACGAGAAGGGCCTCAGCAGAGAAAGCTCAGCATAGGGAGGGTAGAGAAGACAGATGGAGGGGTAGAGGGTCCTCCTGGGCCACAGCCCCCAGGCTTCTAGGTTTTATAGATGGGAATCCATGCAAGGAAATTTTAAAAAATAGACTTGAGGGAGACCAGAAAAGGTTATTAAGTTTTTGGTCTTTGAGCTAGAGAGTTTTGTGTGGGTGTTTTTGTTTGTTTTTTGTCTTTTTGAAGCAGGGTCTCCCTGTAGCCCCAGCTGTCCTGGAACTCACTATGTAGACTGGGCTGGCCTCGAACTCACAGAGATCCACCTGCCTCTGCCTCCCAAGTGCTAGGACTACAGGCGTGCGCCACCACGCCCGGCTTGAGGGGGAGAGTTTTAAAGATATCATTTAGAATAAGATTCATTTCCTAAAGGAAATGCTGGTGTCTCCATATGTTAGGGAAAAGAACATCCTCTGAGAATTTACAGGGTTTTCATCTAGTAAGCCTTCCTTTTCGTTTGTTTGGTTCTGTTGAGATAGGGTCTTGCTATGTAGCCCAGGCAATGTGATCCTCCTGCCTCAGCTTCCTGAATGTTGAGAGCACAGGTGTGTATACTACCCCTGGCCACCTATTACACTTCTTTTCTGGTCATCTGTTGATTGGTTGGTTGTTTTGTTTTGTTTGTGTGTTTTGGTTTTCTGTTTGTGTGTTTTGGTGGTTTTGTAATTGTTAACTATTTTATTATTTTTATTTTATGTGTATGAATGTATTGCCTGTACGAATGTAAGTGCACCCATGTTGTACAATGCCTGCAGAGGTCAGAAGAGGGTGTCCAATCTGGACACCCCCTGGAACTGAAATTACAGTTGGTTTTTAGCTGCCACATGGATACTGGGAACTGAACCCAGGTCCTCTGGAAAAGCAGCCAATGCTCTTCATCACTAAGCCATCTCTCCAGCTCCTGGGTGCTTTTTAAGACAGGGACTCACTAATGCAGCCCTGACCAGCCTGGCATTCAATAGGTAGACTAGGCTGGTCTTGAACTCACAGAGATCCACCTGCCTCTGCTTCTTGAATGCCACCATGCCCAACCTTTCTGGGTTTTTTTAGGGGGAGGTTGTTTTTGTTTTTGTGGCGTTTTGTTGTTGTTGGTTTGTTTCTTTGACGCAGGGTCTCACACTTTAGCCCTGTAGCCCTGTTATAAATCATTATCCTCTGTACTGTCCTCCAACCTAACAACCATCCTTGTCATCAGTACAGCTATGAATACTTGCAGGAGACCCCTAAGATCAGACTTGTTGACCATTGGTGCTCCCTCATAGAAGGAGGGGTGGGAAGTTCTTTAGACCCTCACCTGGGGGTCCTGCCACTCCCTTCTGCACCCCCAGGCCAGTTCTATGTAATTCTACCCCAATTGCACATGGTCTGAAGAAATGCCAGAGTATACAGACTATAGACAGTGAACCTAAGGGGGAGGTCCATCTACACGGTAAGGGGTAAGCCATCATCCGTGCTGGGTGAAGACTTTCCAGCATGGCTGCTTTGGGCTCCCCATGCTTCTATAAGTACCCCTCATCCCATGCTCTGCAAGTAAGCCCAATAAACTCATTGGTTTCCCAGAGTGAACTTTGGTAGAATCATACTTTGGTTTGCCAATGGGCCTTGTAAGAGGGGGCTGAAGTTTTTTATGTCTCCCCAGGAAAGAAATTCTGAATTCCTGAAAGTCACACCTGGCCTGAAACTATGTAGTTGAAACTGTCCTCAAATTTACAGCAATCCTCCTGCCTCAGCCTCCTAACACTGGCATCACAAGAATATTCCACCATGCCCAGCTTAGCTTTCTTTTCTAAAAAAGATTTCATTACATTTATTTATTTGCTTCTGTGGCTGTATGTGCTGTGGAGGCCAGAAGACAGCTTGTGGGAGCTGATTCTCCCCTTCCCTGGGGTCAAACCCAGCTAGCTCATCAGCTTTG
This sequence comes from Nannospalax galili, assembly GCF_000622305.1. NCBI lineage: Eukaryota > Metazoa > Chordata > Mammalia > Rodentia > Spalacidae > Nannospalax > Nannospalax galili. The sequence goes on from NW_008360328.1 coordinate 1,766,660, forward strand.
GCAGCACCTGTGCCATCTTGCTGGCTTGAACTTTCTTTTCTTTTTAGAAAATGTCACTATATTATCCTGGCTTTTCTCATTTCAGTGAAGGAAAGCTCTACACGCTGGTCCTCCAGCATGATATCCACCTTTCACAGAGTCTACTTAGTACCCATCCATCCCTGCATCCCGGTGGATTTGGGGCTAGCTCCTTCCTCTCCAGGCTTGTAATGCATCTCCTGGCTTAATCTTCATATATCTGTTTCTGCCTACTTGGGAGGCCCAGGATTCACCCTCTCCTTCTGCTATCATTTGCAGATTAAGACAGAGGACCTCGGTGACTCCCTGCAGCAGACCCTCTCCCATCGGCCATGCCACCTGAGCCAAGGGCCTACCATGATGTCTGGAAACCAAATGTCTGGGGTAGGTGCCAGCCCATGCCCAGGGACCCTGTTATACTTAGGAGGCTGGTGAGTTCATTCCAGCCCCTCTGAAAAATGCTGGACCTCCATGTTTGGCACCCTGTGAATCCATTTAAAGGACCCCTTTGCAAGCAAAAGAGGCCTAGGAGTGTGTGGCTTCAAAAAGAGTCCTCGTAGAGGTAAGGCTTGACAAGGGACACAAAATGACAGCTTGCTTCCCCTGAAAGACAAAAACACAATCTTGCCAAAGCAAAGGACCCAACAGCTATCTGCTGGTGCGAACTTGAGGACCTCCTGGGACCACAGATGCTGCACAGTTTCAGAAGCTTTCTGTCTCCAGTGGGCCCACTCTGCCTCCTCCAAAAATTATATGAAAACCAAATTCAAGTGGAGGGCCAATGTGGGAAGAGAGCAGTATCCTGGGGCAGGCAGGACAGAAGTCTCCAAGGGACTCAGAGCACTTCACCTGGGAAAGGAAAAGCCACTTCCTAGCCATACATGAGACTGGAATATGGGGTCATCCCTTCACCCCTTCATTCCACGAGGTTTGTCGAGTCTACGTGCATAGGCCCTGGTCTTCCGGGTCCATAGACTGCAAAGATTGTGGTCACTGTTTCTAAGTCTTGAGCTAGTGAGAAAAGACAAGGGGAAATGGACTTTCTGTTTAACCAAACTGGTTTTGTTAAAAACTAATAAGCCTGGCGCAGAGTATGGTGGTGCACACCTTTAATTCCAGCACTGGAAAGGCAGAGGCAAGAGGATCTCTGAGTTCAAGGCCAGCCTGGTCTACATAGAGAGTTCCAGGCCAACCAGGGCCACATAGTGAGACCCTGTCTCAAAAACAAACAAACAAAAATACACTAGGCTTGGTGTTACATGTTTGTAATTCCAGTACTTTGGAGATTGAGGCAGGAAGACTGCCACAAGTTTCATGCCAGCCTGGGTTACATAGTAAGTTCTAGACCCTCCTGGCTATTGATTCTATCTAAAATAAAACAATAGCAACAAAAATAACTTGGCTGGAGAGATGGCTCAGCGGTTAAGAGCACTGACTGCTCTTGCAGAGGACCCAGGTTCGATTCCCAGCACCCACATGGCAGCTACGAACCATCCTTAACTTCAGTTCCAGGAGAATCTGAATCCCTCTTCTAACCTCTGAGGCATTGCATGACATGGGTACATTCACATATATGCAGGCAATACACTCATACACATAATAATAAATAAAATATTTAAAAAAATAATAGTTTTCCCCATCCCCCAACTCTCTCTCCAATACTTTCCAGAAAGACTCAGGTGCAGAAAATTGCTAAAGCTTGGCTTTTGACAATCAAGTAACAGAATATATTTTTAAAAAAATGGATAGTTGGGCCGGGCGGGGTGGCGCACGCCTTTAATCCCAGTACTCGGGAGGCAGAGGCAGGCAGATCTTTGTGAGTTCAAGGCCAGCCTGGTCTATATAGTGAGTTCCAGGACAGCTGGGGCTACAAGGAGACCCTGTCTCAAAAGACAACAACAACAACAACAAAATAGGATAGTTGGGACTGCTGCCACTTCTAGGATAAGCCTTTGAGAAACAGTGTCGGCCCTCAGGGCATCTACAGTTGGGAGTCAGGACACACAGAAAAATGAGAACATGAGACCAGGGTTAAGTAACTATATACTGCAAGGACTGCCTGGCTGAGTGCTGGAAATGTAGCAACACACATTAATGAAGTAGCTACTGTATGCCACGTGTTGGGGCCACACAGCAACATGAGGCAAAGATACTGCCCACAATCTGCCAGAGTCTGAAGCCTTAGGGACTGTATAAGTTCTGGGCCGATGGCGTTAAAGTGCCCTTGTTGTAAACTGTAAACATCTGTTTCTCCCCACATGCAGGACATGACTTCTCTCCATCCACTGCAGCAGCTTGTGCTGGTCCCTAGCCACTTACAGTCTGTATCCCAGTTCCTGCTTTCCCAGACTCCTCCTGGGCAGCAAGGTAAGAACCCTGGGCCTTGTACAGTCATTATTTGAGTCCAGCAAAAGCTGATGTTTATGCAGTGTATAGAGCACAGGAGTTGCTCACTCCTCTGGTATCAAGACCAGCTTAGGGCTGGGAATGTACTTCTTAACTGGTAGAATGCTTGCCTATCATGCAGGAAACCTTGGGTTCAATCCCCAGCATTACGTAAAACTGGGCACAGAGACGTCTGTAATCCCAGTAGTCTTGTAAGTGGAGGTAGGAGGATCATCCTTGCTTATGCAATGTATAGAGCACAGGAGTTGCTCACTCCTCTGGTATTAAGACCAGCTTAGGGCTGGAATGTACTTCTTAACTGGTAGAATGCTTGCCTATCATGCAGGAAACCTTGGGTTCAATCCCCAGCATTACGTAAAACTGGGCACAGAGACGTCTGTAATCCCAGTAGTCTTGTAAGTGGAGGTAGGAGGATCATCCTTGTCTATATAGCAAGTTCAAGGCCAGCCTGGACTATATGAAACCCAGTCTCTGTTGGGGGCCTATGGAAGGCCCCTTGCAGGGCTCCTCCAGGCTTATCCCCCTTCCCTGCTTCCCCTTCCTCTCCAGCCTCTTACTGGGACTTCATACTCATGGGATTTGAGGTTGAAGGTACCCGAGTGATGGTGGGGGAGGGTAGCACAAGGAAGAAGCTCCCTGAGAAACGGAGTACAAATGAGTCCCAGTTTCTCCAAAGTCTGTCCTGTATTGAGCCTTTACCTCCTGAAAGCCTGGCTGTGATTCTGTCTGGATGGAGCAACAGTGCCACCCACAGGCTGTAGGAAGCAGGTTCAGGTTGTCTTTGGCAGTGAAGTTACTCCCAGGCGTTTTCCCTGGCCCAGAATGAACAGATCAAAGTGTTGCTAACACTAGGTAACATGGCTTGATGCTGAGTTGTTTTCTGACTTACTCTTCAGAGTAACCTTGTGTTGTAGATAATGTTATTATATGTCTCTGATGACCTGCAAGAAAGTTTCACAACACTCTGAGACCCATACTTTTGGCCATGACACTATATTGCCTCTCCTACTCACCTCTGCCAAATAGGGCTGAAAATGCTAGAGGAAGTATAAACTCTCAATAGTTGTGCAAATCTCTAGTGGAGGATTTGGAAATCCAGAATGGGCACGGATACAACTCTACCCAGTCCTCAGCACTTGCCCAAGTCACAGTCACTATGCTCAGCTTCCAAGGCGTCTTAGAACATTACTAGGATGAATAGGAACATAACTGAGTATTTGTTTTGGCTAAACAATACATGTCATTCTCCGGAAGTAGGAAAGAGAAGTTCAGTTTGTTCTCATGACGTGAGCATGGCCTAGGCAGAGATGCATTGAGCGCATTATCCAGTGAAGGAGAGGAGAGAAAAACAGGTGAAAGATTGAAATCACAAACTCATAGGTTTGAAAAAATGACTGACTAGCTACGTTTCTTTAGAAGCTTACCCAATCTCTCTAAGTTTCCATTTCCTGCTCTATAAAAATGAGATAATAGGGCTGCAGAGATGGCTCAGCGGTTAAGAACACTGACTGTTCTTGCAGAAGACCCGGGTTCACATCCCAGCACCCACATGGCAGCTAACAACTGTCCGTAACTCCAGTCCCAGGGGATCCGACGGCCTCTTCTGTCCTCCGCAGGCATTGAACGACACGGGTACACTTACCTACCTGCAGGCAATACACGCATACACATAAAATAAAAACAATAAATAAAATATTTTTAACAAAAATGCTCTTGCAAAAAAAGAAAAGAGAGAGAGAGAGAGAATAGTGCAGAACTTCCTGACATGTAGGTCTCTGCAAGTCTTCCTGCTTTTCTGAATTCTTCAGAAAAGTGTAATCTCTCCTTTTCTTCCTCATATCCCTTTCTAAGCATGCTTTCTTTAATGCTTTGGGCTGCCCTAGTATCTTGTATTTCTTTACTTTTTCTCTAAAGCTTCCTTCTCCCAGCACCCACATGGCAGCTAACAACTGTCTCTAACTTCAGTCCCAGGGGATCCTACAGCCTCTTCTGTCCTCCGTGGGCACTTGCACAACACGGGTGCACTTACCTGCATGCAGGCAATACACTCATACACATAAAATAAAAATAATAAAATATTTTTAATTATATAAATAATAATAATAAGATAATAGTAAAATTCTACGTCATAAGTACTTGATAAATTGCACATGAAAAAGCTTTGAATATTTCAAAATACAATGCCCAGGATTCCTTTTAAGACCCTCTTGCCTATTTATTTTAGTAAGGGAAAATTATAACCCAACTTTTTGAGAATGAAGAACAGAAAGGTCAGCTTTAGCAGATGCGGTACATCAGTGACCAGAACAGCCTAGGAACAGCAGACATCCAGAGGCGCTTCTCTGTGCTGAATGATCAAAGTGGCCTGCATTGGTGGTCTGTCTGCTTTGGTGGTTTGATGGCCCTACTCCTGATATGAGGGAGAAGTGCTAACTAACTGTGGCAGTCCCAGGACAAGGGTTGCCTGTTACTGTCACCAGCCAGGCAGAGTCCTTTCTGGATCATTTTCCTGAAGAGGAAAAGAGAGGGAGGTCCTTAAGCAAAGTAACATGTAGGTACAGTCCACATTGCCCAAGGGGGTTTTAAGGTTCAGCATCTGGCCTTTCCTTCTCTCTCAGCCCTCTCTCCCAAGCATATGATGACCTGGTCCCTAGAAGCCTCTGACCAAAGGCCCAGTGACTTTCAGAGCAATATGGTGCCATCTGTCTGCCCTCCTCTTTCAGATCCTGCAGGCCTCAGCATCCTAGCTGCCCTCCCTACAGGCAGACTGAAATCCTCTGCTCCTCTGGGGCTCTATAATCATCCCTGTGTCCCCTCCCCTCTGACTCCTCAGCCAGCTAATCAGATCCCAGGTAGGGTGTCTTGATCCTCCTTAGCCTTTGCGCCTCTTCTGGCAGGCAGGCAAGCAGAAGAACTGGTTTGGGGACTGCTGTTTACATCTGTTTATCCCTGAGTCTGGTTCACCTCCACCTGTGTGTGGCAATGCCTGGCAGTGCCCACAGGGCCTCTCCACAGGGCTTGAGGTGGGTTGTGGGACCTGATTAGGTTAGCAGGGGGAGGGGGACATTAGCATGGTTCCAATGTTGAGCTTGTCTTTCAGATGGCCTGGATTTTGTTTGTTTGTTTGTTCCTTTGTCCCTCCCCTCTTACCCAGGTCTGCAGCCGAATCTTCTCTCCTTTCCACAGCAACAAAGCAGCCTCCTCCTCCCACAGACAGGGCCTGGCCTCACCTCCCAGGTAACTGCCCCTGTTCCTCCTGTTTCCTTTAGGATTATCTCAGCTCTGTGCAGACTTCAATTCCCTAGACTTTCCTGCCTCTTTAGCAGGACACTTGCTCCTCTGGGAATGGAGAACAGTCAGGGGCTCTCCCTTGGCACCTGGGAAAACAAAACTACAGCCAAGAAGGCTGTTTGCCCTCTGTCACTAGAATGAGAACCCAGAGGTACAACTCACAGGCTCACCTGCTAGGTGCACATAACTCTAGCTCTTTCCGGTCCTGGCTTCACCCTTCTGAGATCCTGGGACTCAGTCAAGTTTCAAGGGATGCTAAGGTTCCCCACAGTTCCACCTAGACACTCTCAAGTCCCAAGGAAGGCAGGGCAGCAAAGCCAGAATCTCAGCTCAGGGCCACTTTGGCATCCTGTAATGGGTATGTGTGGGGTATAAATGGACGAGGTCTTGTAGAGGGCAGGGAGCAGAGCAGCTGTGGATCACACACACAGCACCTGTTTCCCAATTAGAAAAGGACGCCTGCTTCTTGTCAGCCTCAAGCCAGAGTGCCCCTGGGAAGCTAATAACCTGAAAAGCTGCACGGCTTGGTCCTGCAAAGAATGACCAGAAATGACCACAGAGACCTGTAATGTTCCTTCTCTGGACTAAGATCTCCCAGGGCTCATAGGCTTTTCCCAGGGCTAGAGTCCACTGAAGACATCTAGGAGAGAGCGCCACCTGGTGGTTGAAAGAAATGGGACACCTGAATCAAATGCCCTTGTCCTACAGGATGTTCCCCAAGCATTCCCTACTTAGAAAAATCAGATCTTTGACTGTGAAGTCCTACAGGATACCCAGGACCAACTCTTCCATCTAGTATTAGAGAAAAAAGAGACTTGTAGTAGATTTAGAAGATGACTAAGATCTTCCTAGTTAGGATGCAATGGACTCTGTCTATAGTCCTAGTTACCCAGGAGGCTGAAGCAGGAGGAACACTTGAACTCAGGTGTTTGAGATCAACTTGAGTAACATATAGAGACCCTGTCTATAAGTAAATCAGTAGAAAGATCCTTCTAGGGTGTGATATTAATTGACTGACTGACAGAAATAAGAATAGAAGGGTGAATAAACAATGTCTGGGAAGTCAAATTGATGCAATTAGGCAATTGATGGGATATGGAGGGAGGAGGAAAAAAGCCTAGAACAGAACTCAAAGTGTTTGCCAAATGAAAGAGCAAGGGAATTAATGAAAAGGAAGGTTCAAGGGCAACTTGGACTTTGTCCTGAGAGTCTAGTCTGGTCCATTTCTCCCCACTCCCATCTCCCTGTAAAACAGCACCCATCTGTGATCTGTCCAGCCACTCTATTCTAAAAGATTCTTCCTGGGGAAGACATCTCTTTCTTAACTTGGCTCTGGCCCCTGTATGCTCTTCCTCATAAGGATGCCTGTCTCTACAGGGAACCAGAATAGGAGGGAGGATTTAACTCTGTAAGCAAAAAGCAAACCAGGAAGGAGAGACAAGGGGATTTCCACTCACTATCCTCACAAGCAGTGGCCTCTGTGCTGAGCACAGTGCCTGGACCCCAAGGTCTGGATTGCACTCCAGCTTTGTGGAATGATAGAGATCTTAAGATTAGGTGCATTCCGGGCTGCAAGTGGGTGCAACATGATTCTAAATGTAAGGCTATATTTTCCTATAAAAGCAGACTAAAGGAAGAACATCTCCTGAGAACTACAAGCAAGATCAAGGTGCATTGAGATGTCACAGAATAAAATACCTTTATTAAAATTATAACACTCTCTGGGCATGGTGGTACACACCTGTAAATCCATCATTTGGGAGGCTGAAGCAGGAGGATTGTGAGATCCAGGGCCGCCTGGGCTACATAGCAAGATCTTGTCTCAAAAACACATATATACAATAAGCTCACAACATTCTCATGAAAGAAAACAGTGGGCCACTCATGAGTCTGAAATTGGATGGAAGTGCTGCTAACATCGTGAGTTCCCAGATGTCTTCTGTTATCTTCAGTCCCTGCCTCTTGTGTACCTCTGTCACTTTGCTCTGAGGAAAAGAAAGAGCAAGACAAATAAGACTTTTCCTAGTCCCAGGCTGAGATTTGTCCCATGCTGAGCTCTCTAGTAAACAACCCTGCCAGCTCCTTTTATGGTGGAAAGCTGACAAGAGGAAGTAACCTTCTCAGAGTCAGTGAGTCATAGACCAAAACCCAGAGAAGCCACCTCCCTGCCTGCCTCCTGCCATTTCTACCCCAGGTGTCCAGTTATTTGCTTCAGCTTCACAGAAATGCCAATCACTACTTCCTCCCAACTGCAAAAATAGAGCCAGTGTATTCAAGGGTCTGTTACACTCTAAGTGGGCCTATTAGCAACAAATACCAGAGACTACTGTTTGACCTGTTGACTCTATAAGGCTCAGCTTGGCATGTATTCTCTATCAGGGAGTTGGACGCCCTGCGCTGTCCGGATCCTCCTTAGAACCCCATCTGGAAGCACCGCAGCATCTGCCAGTGTCTAAGCATCTACCTGGAGGGACTGATGAACCCAGTGACCTGGAGGAACTGGAGAAGTTTGCCAAGACCTTCAAGCAGAGGCGCATTAAGCTGGGCTTCACACAGGTTTGTTTTGGGCGTGAGAGATGGAAGAATTGAGTTCCATGAGTAGAAACTGGGGCTTCCCAAGGGCAGATTTCAGGAGCATCCTGATATTTGTTTGAAGCAAGCATACCACATCCCATTCCCTGCAAATAGAGCAAATGGAAGGGAAACTAAGGACATTGTTGGTAGAGAGATAGGAATGAAGGCCAGGCAAGGGTACAATCCATCCAGGGTGCAGGGAGAGAAATAAACCAATTCTCTATCCTAGAAGGAAAAGACCTGGGAAGTTGTAAGTCCATGGGCAGATGTGCAATGCGCTGGCTGAATGTATGATAGTGACAGTGGTGGGAGACATGAGCCAAAAAGGATATTTCTGTCCCTCACATTCCTCCTCAATTCTCCATGCAGGGAGATGTGGGATTGGCAATGGGCAAGCTGTATGGCAACGACTTCAGCCAGACAACCATCTCACGATTTGAGGCCCTCAACCTGAGCTTCAAGAACATGTGCAAACTCAAGCCACTGCTGGAGAAGTGGCTGAATGATGCAGGTGGGTGGCAGGGAAATGAGAAATAAGCATGGAAGGGGCCCCAGGGGATTTCACAGGGGTGATCTAGGAACATGTATGTGGTGGAGTTTGATCAAGTCAAGACATAGCACCCCTTTCTTCTCCTCTTGAGCCTAGCATGAACTAAGAAATAAAACCCAGGACATTGGCAAGCAGAGATAAAATGTCAGCTTCATTACTGATGAAGCCCTTTGGGGGACATGGCTTCTGGTCTGAAGGCAGGACAACTTGCCCCCATTCTATTCCATTCCCTGCTCCAGAACTACCCAGCCAGTACTTCAGGACAGCTTCTTGGCGGCCAAGTTTAATCCACTTACTTAAAATTCTGTATAGGATAGGCCTAGGTCAGGAGATAGGGTTATATTGGCTCCTACTGGGACCAGAAGACACAGGCGCAGCTCCAGGTCTTTACTTGGATTTTCTAGAGTAGATGTCAGAGGGCAGGCAGTTGCTGTGATCAAGTCTGCTCAAGGATACCTGACAGCAGGAGGTGGGTTCATGAAGAGGATTCAGGCCTTCCAAGAGGTCAAGGGTATGAGCCAAGAGGGCAGGGCATTTGGAATGATTTGGAGTGCCTGGCAGCAGGGAACGAGACATTTACCTGGTGCTGACATTTGGACCAAGTAAAATTCTTTGTCCTGGGGGGAGTGGTGGCCTAGCCATTGGAGAATAATTATCAGTAGCCCTCATCTCTACCCCATTCACTGACAGTAGTACCTGCCTTATCTCCCCAGTTGAGACACCCCAGAAATGTCCCTGACATTCCCAGGGAAGTAGGAGTGGTGCTGAGTGGGCCCTGGTTGGGAAGCCCTGGCCCAGGTAGAGAAGGAGGGAGGGAGGGAGCCCGTCTCCAGGGCTGAGCTGTTAAATTAGGGTATGGGGTGTTATTGGTTTCCTACTCCAGTGAAAAGGTAAGAGGGGCAGGTTGGGCAGCCAGAGAAGACCTGGGAAGTTTCCTTATTAGAAGTGTCCATAAAAGGAAGCTCCCATCCTCCACACACTGTCCCTGAGACAGCTTTTACTAGAGCGTCCAAGTAGAAGTGATCAGAATCTCCTAGAATCTCAAGAAAGAGCTTTACAGGTCATTTTTAGTGAGATTCCTCCCTGAGGCATGCCCATCTGCCACACCCCGCAACCTTGGCTCCCACACTGCACTCATGGACAACTGACTTCAGCACTAGAATTCACTACTAAGTGCCAGGGTAAACCCATTTCACCCTGTATTCACTGACAGGCATATCTGTAAAACAGGCTGGAAAGCATGACTCATAGATGCTCTGTCTGCATCCCCCACACCCACACAAGCCACTGATGTCTGGGTATCCCTGAACCGTGACTGTAAACACTGGAAACTCTGCAGTAGGAGGCCTAGGGGACCTTTGCCCAGAGTAAGCCTAGAGAAGCAGGACTCAGTCTGCTGGGGTCAGGGCTGATTTGAGCATGTCACTGCAGGGCCCATGGGAAGGGCTCATAAACCTCAGGTTTGCTCTGACAGGCTGGACCAGCCACACGTCTCCTTTTCTGAGCCTCGTTTGCTCCTTCACCTCCCTCCAGAGTCCTCTCCATCAGATCCCTCCACAAGCACACCCAGCTCTTACCCTACTCTCAGCGAAGTATTTGGCAGGAAGAGGAAGAAAAGGACCAGCATTGAGACCAACATCCGCCTGACTTTGGAGAAGAGATTTCAAGATGTGAGCAGCCCCCGGGGGGTAGGAGTGGGTGGGCCAGCTTGTGCAGGTGGGTGAGCAGGAGCCATGTGTTCAGGAAGTGAGCCCAGTGTGAGACCCTGAGCATCATCCCCCCCCCCCCCCCCCCCCCCCACCCCTCTCTTGCCCCGCCACTCTTCTCAATTCTGTGACCTCTTCTTTATTGTTACACATATGGGAAATATTCAGAAGCCTAGACACCCCTCCTCTCCAGGAGCTCAGAAATTTGAGTGGAATGCTACCCTTCTTCCATAGTTCCAGAAAACTCTTCTCCCCTTTCTCTGACATGTATTTGGCTCATTGTCCCCTTACTGGGAGACTCAAAGAGGAACGTAGGGTCCCAGTAGCATATTTCTGTAAGTGCATCACATGCATGCAAATGCCAGCAGATGCCAGAAGAGGGTGAATTATGGATAGTTGTTAGCCACCATGTAGGTCCTAAGAACCCAACCCAGTTTCTCTGCAAGAGCAGCAAATGCTCTTACCTGCTGAGCCAACTCTCCAGCCCTGTTTTGCATGCTTTTGAAGATAAAGTATCACACTACAACCCACCCAAGCTGATCTGTTTGTAACTTACTATGCAGACCAGGGTGACCTCTTCCTGTCTTAGTCTCCCAACTGCTTGGATTATAGACATGCACCATCATACCTGGCTTCCCAGTGCCTTCTGAAAGTATTTGCATCCATTCCTTTTTCCCATGCACATTTAAATTCTTGTGATTGACTTGTGGCAAAAGCAAATTCTTGAACCAGTGTGTGTACACTCTGAGCCTCAAGGGAGCTAAAAGTGAGAAGAGGGAACCAGGTGAGGGCTGAAGAGTGTCTCCTCAGGATCCCTCAGATATCAGCCCCTGGAGCCTCCCTGGGTACTGAGTGCTGCTCAGTCCACTGGTGTAGGTCCTCGCTGCTAGGACTTTCACCTTCTAGCAGCTACCCTACTGTGTCCAGCTCAAGGGCTCAAGGGCTGCATCCTGTAGCAGGATAACCAGAGCTGGGTTTCCCTTCTTTTTGGTTTCTCAGAGCAGTACACTTAAAGGAGGGTACAAAACTGAAGAAAGAAGGAGAGAAGAGCTCAATCCATAGGCTGAGTGGCAGGTCAGAAGGAGGGAATGACGATTTCATATTGCATACAGTTATCCTGCAGACTTGGTGGGCCTGAGAGTTTTAGCCTCTTCACTTTCTAAGGAGATGTGAAGGGAAACAGTTTTGAGAAAAGACTCAAAGAGGAATATGTTTCCGTAAGAGTCTACCTCCCCTCCACAGCTCACCTTTGGAGCCCTCTCTGTGGAGCTACTGCTGAGCGAAGGAGTGTAAGAAGAGACCTACCTTTGGGGGCTTCTCATCTGTACCAGACCTGTGCTTGACAGTGTATACATGCTTTTTCATGTAACCCTTACCATAGTTTTATATGCTAGGCACAATATCTCATTTCATAGATGGAAAAACTGAGGTTCACAGGTAAAGGAAATGCCTAAGGACACACAGTATATGTGTGTTAAAGCCAGTATTCCAGCCTAGATTGAACTCTAAGAATTTTGAGCCATATATTCAATTCTTTATGTTTGAAACATCTGAACCTCACCTCCATTTCCTGACCCTGTTTCCCTCTCCTGATCACACCCTATCCCTTTGTCCCTGTAGAACCCCAAACCCAGCTCAGAAGAGATTTCCATGATTGCAGAGCAGTTGTCCATGGAGAAAGAGGTGGTAAGGGTCTGGTTCTGCAACAGACGCCAAAAGGAGAAGCGAATCAACTGCCCTGTGGCCACACCCATCAAGCCACCCATCTACAGCTCCCGGCTGGTAAGTGGGTAGGAGTCAGGCTGCGTGTCAGACGCTGGGCAGACATGTGCCTGGGGGACCAAGTCTCCATCCTAGAAAGTGGTAGTTAGGGGCAGGGGGAGATTCAGTACATAGATAAGCAAATAGATGCAGCATATAAAATATACATAAGGAAGATTAAAGATAGGCAAAGGGGAGAGCAGCGAGATGGCTCAGCAGGTAAAGGCTTGCTCTGAGTTCTGTCCCCAAGACCCACATGGTAGAAGTAGAGGCCCAATTCCCACAAGTTGTCTTGTGATTCCCACACACGCTCTGTGGCATGTACACACCCACACACATAAATAAAGTGTAATTCAATTTTTTAAACGATGGGTAAAGGGACAGGAGGTGATTAGGAGTCTTTTTTTTAAGAGGGAGGTTAGAGATGCCCTGTCTGATTAGGTGGCATTTGAGTGGAGATCTAAACGTTGCAAGGGATTGAAGTGTGTGTATATCCAGGAGACTATTCGAAGCAGAGGGACCAACAAGGAAGCCAGTGTAGAAGGGACATGAAGCAGATGAAGTCAAAGACATAGTAAAAAGTAGACTCTCCAATCTAAGGGTTCATTGAAAGGACTTAGGATTTCAGTTGACTTAGAATGAGAAGGCACTGGAGAAGCCTAGGCTGAAAAGTCTAAGTTGGGTGACATGAGCTTGGGTGGAGAATAACGTGGAAGCAGGGGATCAGCCAGAAGACTTACAGCCATCAGGCTGAGAGTAGAGGAGGTTTTAGCTGGATGGTAGCTATGGTGACACGAGTGAAATGACTGGATTCTGGATATACTTCAACTGTGGAACCAGTAAGATGTGCTAATGACTCAGATATAGAATTTGAGGGGTGAAATAAAGAAAACTTCAAAGGTCTTGGAAACAGTGCAACTGACTGGGCTGTTTTTCTCTTGGGTTGGTTGGTTGGTTGGTTATGATGCAGGCCAGCCTTAAGCTCACTATATAGTTGAAGATGACTTATCTACCTCCTGAGTGCTAGGCTTATAAGCATGCACCACCATGTCTGGTTTGTGTGGTGGTGGATGTGAAATCCATGGCTTCCTGTGTGTTAGGCAAACATTCTATCAACTGAGTTACATCCCAGCCCTGCTTTTCTGGTGTGGATTTGTTTGTTTGTTTCTTTTTGAGAGAGGGTCTCATGTAGCCCAGGTTGCTCTCAAACTATGTAGCCCTTGAATTCCTGATCCTTCTGCCTCAGCCTCCTGAGTGCTAGGATTGATTACAGGTATATACCACCATGCAAGGCTTGGCACTACCCTTTTTTAAGATGTTGAAGACTATAGAAAGAGCAGGCTTGAGGGACAAAGACAATTGAGACTTTGGGGCTGGACATAGTAAATTGGATGTTCTTACTAGGCATCCAAAAGACAGTGTCAAGTAGGAGTTAAGTCTTGGACTCTGGTGTTCCAGTATAAACCTAGGGCTGAGAATAACTTGAAGTTCTCGGCAGACATGGTGGACTGGGGATTGGGAAGTGTCTTCCCCATCCAGGGAGAGCTAGGACCTGGAGGGTGCTAGGATGAAGTTCTTCATCTTTGGAGACAGTGATACAAGAAGGATGAAAGAACTGACGATGATGATGATGCCCTTGAGTCTTCCAGCATGCTAGGATGGTTGCAGTTTACCTTATCAAAGTGAGACATAGCAGCTATATAAAAACTACCCTACTGATGATTTTTCACCAAATAGCCACTTGCTAGCTCTATATTGATCTTTGTGGCAAGCATAGACGATACAAAGATAAATATCATTTTTCCCAATCACAGAGGACTTCTCTGCAGAAGAGACTCACAAATAAACGAATGATAACAAGATGATCACTTCTCTAAGCAACTTTAGGATCAGCAGCTAACATACCTTGGGAGGTAGTGGGGAGGAAGGCTTCCCCAGGGAACTTGTTATTATCTAAGCTGAGTCTGCAAGAGGGAGATATGTATGAGGTGGAGCTGTCTCCAGGGGAAGTATGTCTCCAGTGGAGTGAGGTAGGGGAAGAATATGCTGTAAATTCATAGAACTGCAGGTGGTTCCATGTTGAGGAACTTTGAGAGGTGAGGTTGAACTGATCAGTAGGACCAGGTGATGAAGGGATGGTGTGTGAGGCTAAGGAAGTGGAAACTTGTGGGACTCAATTGGAGGAGTTTAAGCAGGGCATCGCATGATCAGATTTGCCATAGGAAAAGGATAGCTTGAGACATACAGTCTTGCTCATATCACTTCTCTCTATTCAGTAGAGAATAAGAAGAAGCAAAGTTCTGTGGTAAGAAACATGGAATATGAGAATTGCAAGAGATAAACAAGAGTTGGAGGTGTGATTTAGTTGGTAGAGTGCTTGCTTAGCGTGCATGAAGCTCTAGGTTCCATTCCTAGAACTATCACATGATCTTAGCACCTAGGATATAGAAGCAGTTCCAGATCATTGTCAGTTCAAGGCCAGCTTGAGCTAAATGAGAACCTGTCTTTTGAAAAAAAGGATATGTAGCCAGGCATGGTGGCACATGCCCTTAATCCCAGCACTCAGGAGGCAGAGGCAGGTGGATCTCTGTGAGTTCAAGACCAGCCTGGTCTACATAGTGAGTTCCAGGCCAGCTGGGGCTACAGGGAGATCATGTCTCAAAAAGCCCCACCCCAAAAAAATGGGATAGGAGACTGAAGAGGTGGCTCAATGGTTAAGAGCAATAGTTTCAGGGGCTAGAGAGATGGCTTGGCAGTTACAAACACTGTTCTTGCAGAAGACCCGGGTTCGAATCCCAGCACCCATATGGCAGCTAACAGTAGCTGTCCGTAACTCCAGTTCCAGGGGGATCCAACAGCCTCTTCTGTCTTTCACAGGCATTGCATGACACAGGTGCACTTACCTACATGTAGGCAATACACACATACATGTAAAATAAATAAAATATTTTTTTAAAAAAAGACCTCCCCCCCCCAAAAAAAAGAGGGATAGGAGACTGAAGAGGTGGCTCAATGGTTAAGAGCAATAGTTGCAGGGGCTGGAGAGATGGCTCGGCAGTTACAAACACTGTTCTTGCAGAAGACCCGGGTTTGAATCCCAGCACCCACATGGCAGCTAACAACTGTCTGTAACTCCAGTTCCAGGAGATCCAACAGCTTCTTCTGTCCTCTGTGGGCATTGCATGACATGGGTGCACTTACCTACATACAAGCATAACACTCATACACATAAAATAAAAATAATAAATTTTTTTTTAAAAAAGAGAGCAATAGTTGCTGTTGAAGATGACCCGGGTTTGATTCCCAGCACCCACATGGCGGCTAACAACTGTCTGTAACTCCAGTTTCAGGGGATTGGAAACCCTCTTCTGACCTCCAGGGGCATTGCATGATATGGGTGCATTTACATACATGCAGGCAATACACTCGCACACATTAAATAAAAATAATAAGTAAAATATTAATAAATAAGATAAAGAAAAGTCTCAGCTGATAAATTGACAGCTGACTGGGGATAGGGAGATTGATAGAAGGAGAATCACTGGATGACTCAGAATGTTCTGGCTGGGCTTGTTAACTAGATGGTAGTGTCATATGTGAATCAAGCAAATGGAATGAGGGTTTTGGAGTGGGAAAAAGTGATACTCCAGTTCTTTGCATCATGATGATGTAGGCGGGTTGGACACCTGAATAGGACTGCCCCTACAGCCTTGGAATGGTGGCTACAGAGGTCAGGAGGGAAGCTGCTGTGGAGACATGGATTGGGGTTATCTCAAGGACACAGGTATTGGTAGAAGTCCTGGGTGAAAAGAAGCTCAATTATGGAATTTGCATGGAGGAAACAAAGAGGAAAGCCTATTTCCAAATCCTCAAGATATCAGCCATTTGAAAGGAAGATGATCAAGGGAAGAAATGGAGAAAGAAGAGCCCAAGAAAGCAAGAAATACAACCAAGCGCACGTGAGAGGTCTAGACAGGCACCAGTCCCATAGGAGCATTATGGGAACACAGAGGAAAGGCACTCAATTCAGAATGGGGGCCATGTGGGTAGAGCCCCTAATTTGCTTGAAGACCATACTAGGAATTAACAAGAATAGCTCATCAGGCAGAAGGAACAGCTTGTGAGAAGGCATGCAATTAAGGAACAACAGGCTGCCTTTGGGGAATCCCACACAATTCAGTCTGGATGGAGCCATGGGTTTGGGATAAGAAATAAGAGAGGTTGAACAAGGAGCAGATCACGATAGGCTTTGGATGCTGTAGAATCTATGAGAAGGCATGGAATGTTTCAAGTGGGAGGCAACATGATAGTCATTCATCTTAACTTCCTTAAATATCACTGTATGTTTGGTTTTAGGGCTTATTGTCTTCACAATACATATGTGATCCTGGTCTCCAGTCTAGTAGGGAAAAAAGACACTGGAAAAATGCTATTTGTGATGAGCTTCAAAAAAGATGCATGGAATCTAATTTAGAGTGTCAAAAAGTCCTCTGAAGAATGATGTTTAAACTGATCCTAGAAAAGTGATTGTCATCACTGGCATGAATGGGGATAGTGAAGGGAGTAGGTAGGCCAGACATTCTAGGCATGGGGAATGGTGTATGCAAAATCACTGAGGCTGGTAGGGTGGGGGGGGGGGCGGGGG
>NW_008360328.1:1783643-1788571 GCF_000622305.1 Nannospalax galili
TGAGGGGAGTGGGGAGGCGAGACATTCTAGGCATGGGGAAGGGTGTATGCAAAATCACTGAGGCTGCTAGGGTAGAGGGGGGGGGGGCTGGGATGGGTAGTGGCCAGGGAATGCAAAAGCATGAGTTAGGAGGATACAATGATAAGTAAAGCTGGATCATGGAGGGCCTGTAAGACTTAAGAAGGAACTTGATCTGTGCTAAGAGAGCTGTGGAATCTTCAAAGATGAGGCTTTGAAGTTGGAGCAGGTAGGAGACAGGTTCTCAAACTGGTTCACTATACCTATATAGGACACTGATATAGGAAGAAATGGGAAAGAACCTCGTTGATCATAAGCATTCCTTCTGCGGCTCTGTCCTGAGCACCCATGAACTCCAGGCCCTGTAGAAGGAACTGGGGATGCAGTAGTCATTACCATGTTCTTGTGAAAACTACAGCCTGGGGAGTAAGGAATGGTGAGAAAGACATGAAATAAACAGGCACACGGCTACTTCTGATGTTTCATGACTTCTGGGGAGACAGGAACAAACATCAATTGACCCCAGATGGACCAGGGAAATTATCCCACCCAAGTCCAGCTTGGTGAACCAATGAGTTGAAGTGAGATTACTTACAGGAGTGTGGACACCTTGTAGGCAGTTACACCACCAAAAAGTCTTTCCCCCACTCTCAGCAATTGTTAATTGCTAATATTTCCCCAGGAAGTGGAGGGGCCTTAAGTACTGCCTTTTAGTGGGCCCAATCTCAGGAGGGTCTCATGAGGGTAGTCTCAGCTGCTGTGATCTCAAGATGGTAACAACTGTGTCACACCTAGAGGACAGAGTCCCACCTCAGATGCCATGAAGGAAGAGGATAGAGAATGCGTTCTTGATTCATCTTTTCCTCAGGTCTTAATGGAAGGGAGACTGGTGTCTTCTGTTTATGATGCAAAGTGATCCCTAAGATACATAGTTAATTTAGAAAAATAACTAAATAGTAAATATTTGAAGGGGTCTTGGAGATATAGCTCAGTGGTAGACCATTGGCCTAGCATGCATAAGGACCTAGGTTCAGTCTCCAGCACCACCACCACAAAAAAAAAAAGGCACAATGGCATAGATCACTGTACCATTTTGCTACCATATGTAAAAGAAAATTTTTAAAAAGCATGGAACCATATATATGTATTTTTATATGTGAATAGCCTATCTTCAGCTGGAAACAGAAGGAACTGGTAACAGCAACTACATACATTATTATTTATTTGAAAACAACAAACTTCTTGGGTGTGGTCACTGGGTGGGGAGGAGAGGAGGTGACTGATAACATCTCTCTCCACTCTGCCACTCCTTGCAAACTGTCCCACGCCTTCCTCTACTCTTCACCTGGACCACCTAGGAGGCTCATTGTAAAAAGAAAGATGAGTAGAAGCAGTGAGACGGATCACTGAGAATGTGAGGCATCCTGTTGGAGGGGCTGTTCCATCGAGGGTGTGTGTGTGATATGGATAGCCTCTGTATCAGTGTCCTTTGAAAATACCAGTCAGAGCTTCCTTCAGCATAAGAAAAGAGGAGTAAAAATACACAGATCTCAGCTCAAAAGCAGAGTTTAAAAGCATCTAGAGATAAACAATGGTCCAGACCTTTCCTTCAGGAAGCAAGGGAGCTAACATTTAAGAAGCTGGTGCTCTTTGCCAGCCATAGGGTTGGAAGCTTTATGGACATTATCTCATTAAGTCTTAATTAAAAGAAATAGCAGGGAGGTGCTGCTGCCCTTTTACAGATGAGAAAACCAACCTCTCTGGGGTTGGATAACTTGTCATAGTCATGCAGATGGTGAGTGATGAGGCTAAGTCTCACACCCACATCTGTCCACTTTTTATTATTTCATGGGTCCTGGGGAATCTGAACTCAGGTCCTCATGATTGAGAAGCAAGCACTTTACTGACTGAGCCATCTATTTTCCCAGCACCTAAACTGTTATCCTAAGTCTGCACCTACCTTCCCCCCTCCAGCCTTTTTGAAACCAGGTCTTGCTATATATCACTATCTCAGAACTCATAGCAGCTCTCCTGCCTCAGTCTCCCAAGTGCTGGGATTATAGTGTGTGCCACTACTCAAGTCCTTTTCTAACTCAGAGTTGATGATGCTAGGGCTCCAGGACAACATGAGAAGCTCCAGAGACCATTGTTCAGCTCTTCCACTGTCTCTAAAGAGTCCACGGTCCCTCCATTAGGTGGGAAGGCCTGAAGCAGAGTTGCTAGGGCTGCCACTCCGCCTCAGAGGCTTGCTCCTCTCACCACCAGGACACTTAGGCAAGCCTTCAGCCTGACAGTACCAAAGAAACCTTGACAGGAGCCCCAGGAGAGAGGTGGGGAAGTGTCTCTGTCAGCACCAGGCAGCTTCTGTGGCAGACTGGAAGTTAGGTTGGATGTCTGTACACAGTTCACAGGCCTTCCTGTGAAGCACAAGATGGAGCGAAGATTATAGAAAGATTATTAAGGAATCCAGACCACGTCTGTTCAATCTGCAACCCAGTGTCCTGAGGGAAGAACGGAGGCTGCAGATGAGAGTGGAATAGACATTTACAAGCCTCTCTTGCCTTTCAGGTCTCTCCCTCAGGGTCTTTGGGCCCCCTCTCTGTCCCTCCTGTCCACAGCACCATGCCTGGAACAGGTGAGCTTCCAAATAAGGTTTCCAGATAATACCAGAATTCATTTCAGTAACACTTTAAAACAAAACTAAAAGGCATTTATTCAAGTCAGCATTCCCTAAATGCATCTCAAATGACATTAAAATCAGTACTGGGTAAAGCAAGGTTCTATAATCACTTAAGTTTGGGAAATGCTGGGTAAGCAAAGTTTAAACAAATAAGTGTTTATTTTTATTTTAATTGTAGCATGGCTCAGCACTCAAGGATGTAATACATTCCAAAGTGAGATACAGAAAGAAGGAGGAAGACAGGAGTTTCCAAACTAATTTTCTACAGGATTCCCTTTTTCAAAAAGTACCTGAAGCCTTTCAAAGAACTAGATAGGGTGGCCACATGTGCAGGTGTCTTTCAGAAACCCTAATAGTGGCCTCAAAATTGGCATAATTATCAGAAAGTTCTCTTCTTTTTAAAAACTTCTTAGTTTGAATGTAAACTATATGGCACCCTAGTCATGAAAAACAATTTGGGAAACTGAGACATGGGACTATCTACTTGAGCCAAATTTACCATTTTACAGAAGATGAAAATAAGCTTCAGGGTAGTAAAACAGGTCAGGGCAGGCCACAGT
The DNA here is from genome assembly GCF_000622305.1 of Nannospalax galili. Taxonomy (NCBI): domain Eukaryota; kingdom Metazoa; phylum Chordata; class Mammalia; order Rodentia; family Spalacidae; genus Nannospalax; species Nannospalax galili. The sequence continues at coordinate 1,786,902 of NW_008360328.1, forward strand.
GGCCCAGGACCAAGATGAAGCTCCCTCCTCTTAGTCTTGGCCAGTGTTCTTTCAAGAGGACCACATGCCTTTTTGTGGAGTCAGAGAATGAGAATTCTGGCAGTCTCCCTGCTCTCAGGTTCGCTCTCTCCCCATGCCTCTTCTTTTCCTAAGCTTCATATTCTTCTTCCCTTCTGCCTCGAATCTGCCCAGCCCAGGGTGTGTCCTGGAGTAGGATGATTTTGGCATCTGTCCTCCTTGCATTTGGCAAGTCTTAGACTTGTAGAACCAGCCACACTGCTCTGAGGGCCTGGGCTGCAGAGAGCACTTGCAATGACAGCCCCTCCAGGGATGGGCTGGCATGCAGACCTTGATGCTAGCTAACATGCTAGGAAGTGGACAAATGGGTGGGGGTAGGAAGAGGGGGAGTATCCTTTGGGGCTACACCAGGAAATCCAGTGTTGGAAAGGCCATGTCATAAGGTCCCCAGACCCAGCAGCATTATTTTAGCTTTGTTTTTGCTTCTCTTTGTCCTCAGTAACGTCATCCTGTTCCCCTGGGAACAACAGCAGGCCTTCGTCTCCTGGCTCAGGACTCCATGCCAGCAGCCCCACAGCATCTCAAAATAACTCCAAAGCAGCAATGAACTCCTCCTCCAGCTTTAACTCCTCAGGGTAAGTGGAGGGCAGTGAGGAGGCATCTGGCAGACTTAGGGACATGTGAGGAGTTGGGCCAATGCCATTACGCAGAGGACTGGAAATGAGGAATGGGATGGGGGTTGGGGGGGGCGGATAAAGAGCTCGACTGAATCCCCAGAGAGCTAGGATTTAAAAAGAAGCCATAGCCAGTGAACAGTCCTGGCAAGAAGCTGATGTCAACAAAGCCAAAATTTCCATCTTCACTTTGATGGTGGAAATTTCCAAATGCTCTTGTGAGACCAAGTCCTTTGCTGGGCTCAGGAGCATTCCACTCCACACTAGGGAGTCACAGGGTAGTCTCATATGAGCCTGGAACTTGGGCATAAACCAACCCTGAGCTTCAGGAGTGACACAGGGAGACAGGGAAGTACTACCAAATCCTGCTCCTACCTGTGATGCAATGGAATAGGCACTCCTGAGCCTTTACTCATAAGCCAAAGAAGCTACTTGAAAAGGAATCTCAAAGTAGATGACTTCAGAATCTACCCCAACCCAGAAGAAAACGGAGATATAAAATTTGGATGTAGGGTTGGGAAGATAGTTCAGTTGATAATGTATTTACTTTGTAAACATAAGGACCTGAATTTAATCCCAAGGACTATGCAAAAAAGCCAAGTGTGGAGGACTGGAGAGATGGCTAAGTGGTTAAGAACACTGGGTGCTTTTCCAGAGGGCCTGGGTTTGGTTCCCAGCACCCACATGATGGCTAACAACTGTCCATAACTTCAGTTCCAGGGGTTTTGATGCCCTCTTCTAACCTATGTGGGTATTACATACACAAGTGCACTTATATACATGCAGACAATGCACTCATACATATAAAAATAATAAAGTATTTTTATAAAAAATATTTTATTTATTATTTTTATTTTATGTGTATGCGTGTTATGCCTGCATGTAAGTAAGTGCACCCGTGTCGCGCAATGCTGGCAGAGGACAGAAGAGGCTGTCGGATCCCCTGGAACTGGAGTTACAGACAGTTGTTAGCTGCCA
>NW_008360328.1:1788659-1831247 GCF_000622305.1 Nannospalax galili
AAGAGACTGCTGGATCCCCTGGAACTGGAGTTATGGACAGTTGTTAGCTGCCATGTGGGTGCTGGGATCCGAACCCAGGTCTTCTGCAAGAACAGTCAGTGTTCTTACCTGCTGAGCCATCTCTCCAGCCCTAATAAGTATTTTTTTTTTTAAAAATCCAAGTGTGATGGTATGAGCTTATAATCCCAGTGTTGGGGAGGAAGAGACAGTAGAATCCCTGGGGCTCACTGGTCAGCCAGTCTAACCTAATTGGTGAGCTTCAGGTCAATGAGAGACCCTGTCTCAAAGAAGACAGGTGGCATCCCAAAGGTTGGGTCCCAAGGTTGTCCTTTATACATGTTCACATATATGCACATGCACCCTCCCCTTTGGGCCTTTATACATGTTCACATATATGCACATGCACCTCTCCCCACCACACACATACATATATGCACCTCCCTCACACACATGCATTTAAAAAAAGAAAAAGTAGGGGCTGGAGAGATGGCTCAACAGTTAAGAGCACTGACTGTTCTTGCAGAAGACCTGGGTTCATATCCAGCACTAACATGGCAGCAAACAACCATCTATAACTCCATCCAGTTCCAGGGGATCCACTGCCCTCTTCTGTCCTCCTCAGGCACTGCACAACACAGGTGCACTTACATACCTGTAAGGCAATACACTCATACACATAAAATAAAAATAAATTTTATTAAAAAATTAAAAAAGAAAAGAAAGTTGAGCATGGTGGAAAACACCTGTATCCCAGCCCTCAGGAGGCTGAGGCAGGAAGATTGTGAGTTCAGAGCCAGCCTGGGATACATAGCAAGACTCTATCTTAAAATAAACCAAATTGAGTGATAGGTTACACACTTGAGCTTATAGGAAGAGATGACTCCATTTGCCCAAATCCAGATAGTTGAGCAAGCAAGCAGCCAGTTTCTGTTATCCAAATGTTTCATAGTCTAGAAAGTTAGAATTCCTGGGCGATAGAGAGGAAGAGAGAGAGAGAGAGAGAGAGAGAGAGAAATAATTTTGGTTTGAGATAAAATTCACCTGCCATAAAATTCACAGGGTTGTACAGCCATTACCATTATCTAATTCCAGAATGTTCTCATCACCCTCTACCTGTGTAGTCACTTCCCATCCCCAGTCTTCCTCATCTGATTAATAACTCTGACTTTGGCCTGTTTCTCTCTTCCTTCCAGATCTTGGTACCGTTGGAATCATCCCACCTACCTCCACTGAGATAAAAAACTTCCTCCTAATCCACCTGGTCCCATGTTCCCACTGGAAAAAGAAGAGTCATGCCTTCCATGTGTGGATAGACTACTTTGAGAAGAGTGGAAGAAATGCTCACTGTGGAAGAATGAATCCACATTCTTGCCTTCTCCAGGAGGAAGAACCCCTAGAGAATCAAACTGTGACTGAAGCCCATGCTGACACCTCAGGCTCTTGATCTAACCCTTCTAGGACTGCACCAGGCTGGCCTGCCTTGCGTGTGGCTGCCTCCTTGCTCTAAATGTTTTAAATGGCTTCACTGTGACTTTGTCTCTTGGAGAAAGAGCATTCTGTTATTCTTCAACTTATCTGTGGGCTTCTGGGATCAGCCATTTGCTTGGTGTGCCAAAATACAAGAAGAGATAATGGTTTGGACTCTGACCTCAGCCACAGTCCTGAACCCATCCCAAATTCTGTCACAAGACTGGAATCAGTTGTCTCCACTAAAGCCTTCTATGATCAGCAAAGTCTTTTTTCCTGCTGAATCCGTATTTTTGCCTCACTTTTTTTTTTTTTTTTTTTTGACACGGTTTCCCTGTAGCCCCAGTTGGCCTAGAACTCACTATGTAGACCAGGCTATCCTTGAACTCAAAGAGATCTTCCTGCCTCTGTCTCCCAAGTGCTGGGATTAAAGGCATGTGCCACCATGCCTGGCACCCCACTTTCTTTTAATCCTTGCTCCCTTTCCTACAACCAAATCTATTCATTCTATTCATTCTTGTATCCTTCAAGCTCCTTTCTCTCTACAGATGGCTAAGCTACCATCTGGGTATGTTGCTCCATCCATTGGTGCTCTTCTGCTGGTCCACAGCTACCCTAACGTTCAAGAATACTTCTCTCCCTCTGCCTATGTTTCTCCTCATCCTATCCCCTCTCCTCCTCCTGGCTGCAGAAAAGGGAAGAAACACAAGAAAAACCCATACCCACGTTGCTGGCCACATACCTGTACATAGTCCTTCCTGTTTTGCATTATGATCTTTCTTGTTTAATGTGTAATTTTCCAAAAGAATGTTTAACACAGGTGTGAAGTTTGAAGATGTCTCTGTAATATTTTATCTTCTTTAAAAAGGAGGGAGATGGTAGCAAAGTGTGGAATATTTCCACAGAGTTCCCACATGAGCTAGGATTCTGGTGACTTTGGGGGAACATTGTCTGTGGCATCCCCTCCTGAGGGCCCTGTGTAGAGCTATAATATGAAGCTATCTCAGAAATGGCAACTTTTTTTTTAAAGACTGAATATCCAGGAAACAGTTGAGACACAAAGGAATCGCTGTTTCTAAATATATTTGTATAGTATGACATAAACTATTCCATTGTTAAGAAGAAGAGGTTCAGATTAGTGTTTTGTGCCTTTTTGTAGTGGGGGTGGGGTGGGGATGGAACGTGAATGCATATAATGAAATGGGGTGGGAAAAATAATTCCATTTGGAACACGAAGTGAATGATGAAGATGATATACATGAATACAGGGCCCCAGATAGTTCTGAGTTCTTGCTTTGGGGGACAGAACTACTATGGGAACTGAGTAGGCAAGAGATTTTTCCTCATTTTGTAAGACGGAGAATAGTGAATATTTGAGGTCAAGTCACTTGGCCAGAGGCTACTATATCTCAGATATCCTGAATATCAACTACTCGTTATTCACAACGGAAAACAAAAGCTATTTAACAAAGGATAATTTCATATATATATATATATGAGATATCTCACAAGATCGAGGGGCTATTATTGATATTTTTTTAGATTAATTTTAATTGGTGGTGTTTTTGGCTTTTTGAGGCAGGGTCTCACTCTATAGCCCAAGCTAGACTCAAGCTCTCTATGTAGTCAGATTGGCCTTAAACTCATGGCAATCCTCTTGCTTCAGCCCCTTAAGTGTTAGAATTATAGACCTAGGAGCCACCACACCCAGCTTAATAAAAAAGTTAAATAGCTGCTATTCTTTAAAATAAATATTGGCCTGTGGGGAAGAAAGGCCTTTCAATGTAATTGTTGGTGGGGAGAAACTAAGATTTAGATTTGTGTTAGTTACTTTTACATAACTGTGACCAAGATACCTGTTAGAGCAACTTAAGACAGGAAAGATTTATTTTAGCTCATGGTTTTAGAGGTGTCAATCTATCATAGTGGGAAGGATATGGCAGAGTCGAGTAGCTCATATCACAGCAGACAGGAAGCAGAGCAAAAGATGTGCAGAAAGGATCCTAGCTAGAGATAGCCCTAAAGATCTATTTCTTCTAAGGAAGCCTGACCTTCCCCTTTTCTCCATCCCTCACTATTGCAGCATTATGAATCTGTCAGGAGATGAATCCATTCATCAGGTCAGAACCCTAGCTTTAGACACATCAGCATAGACAGGGGAATGCCTTAACAATCTCCTAGATGTTTTCCCACCCACCCAATCAAGTTGCAAATCAAAATTAACCATCACAGATTAAACATTTATTACAGAAAATAACATCCATGTGGGAAACCTATACACGAATCATGAAGGGTCTGCTGCTCCTGGTGTTTGCATGGAGCTTATATTCAGACTTCTATTTTGTGTCATAAAGTGGGGAAAGGCCTGTTGGTAGTAGCTACTTTCTCAAGAAAAACATCTAGTTAAAATAGGTGAACTGAGCACAGTGCTATGTGCCTGTAGTACCAGCTACATGGGAGGCTGAGGTAGGTGAACCACTTGAACCTAGGAATTCAAGGTCAGCCTGAACAGCATGATGACACCCTGTGTCAAAGATAAAGTGCATGCAAGGGGCTAGGAGTATAACAGAGAGTCGAAGGAGTCATCAGCAGTGATTTAAGTGACTACACTGTCACCAACATATCTCTGCCTGTCACTGTACACACATGCATGTTGCTGACAGAGGCCATAGCTGACCCTTTCCTGTCAAGTGCTGCTTGCCTTGATATCTTGCCAAGGGAAGTACTGAAAAACATCTCCTGCACCATCCCAAACTATCCATTTGTCTATATTTTCTATGAAAAGTAAACAGAATAGTAACCTAACCAGTTTCCAGTAGCTCCCACTGCCTATCAACTCAGATATTTGATGAGCAGGGTCAAGCTTGCTGATGGGCATCTTTTTATCTGCAGGATATTGTAAAATCCCTAATCCCAAAGACATTTAATGGAAGTTTGGTGAGCTTCTTCAGCATCTAATTAGAGAGAGGCATCTAAGAGCAACATTCAGCCAGTGTTGGGGGTGGGGGAGAGAGGAAAAAGGAAAAGATTGTAGTTGCTACTCATTTAATACTGTCTTAATATTTGTTTATTTATTTTAGAGTTTTGTTATATATCTCTAGCTGGCCTGGTATCTACTATGTAGCCCAGACTCTGATTTTTTAAAACATTTTATTACCTTTATTTTATGTGTATGAGTGTTTTTCTTGCATGTATGTAAGTACACCACATGCATGCAATGACAGCAGAGGACAGAAGAGGAAATAGGATCCCCTGGAGCTGGAGTCTCAGATGATTGTTAGCCGCCATGTGGTGGGTGCTAGGAACTGAGCCTGGATTTGCTGGAAGAACAGCAAGTACTCTTAACTGCTGAGTCATTTCTCCAGCCCCATGATTTTTTTTTTTTTTTTTTTTAATCCCTTGTAGCCCAGGCTAGGTTCAAACTTACTTTGCAGATCAGAATGACCGTGAGTTGCTGATCTTGCTGCCTTTACCTCTCAAGTGCTGGGATTACAAATCTGTGACACTGTTGGGAGAAGTTTGCCTTGGCAGGGAGAACTAAGCAACATCTTCACCTCACCCCTCAAGGTCCCAATGATAAACCAAAGTTCAATTTCACCGAAGTTCACGCTGAGGAACCAATGTGTTTATTAGGGTTACTTACAGGGCAATGGGTGATGGGTTAAGGTAGGAACGTGGGTGACTTTAAATCAACTGCACCGGAAGGTCTGCACTTAACATGGATGATGACTCCCCTATGGCTGTAGATGGAGCCCCATTCCCTAGTTCATCCCAGCACGAGTACTCTAGCCCCTCCCCAAGGCCAGAGTACAATAAGGGCAGAATGGTACACAACTGGTTGGGAGGAGTGACTGGATACTAGATTGAGGTTCTCATGACCCTCCCCAGCACTCTTTCTATGCGGAAATGTCAACAGTCAACAAGCCCAGCTTGGATGATCTTTTGCAAGCAAGTACAGCTGAACTCATGAAGACGGTGGCAGTTTGGATTGGAAGACAGTCCTGTACAATAGCCATCACACTCAGCTCCCCAAGCAAAGTAAGAACTTGGGGTCCAATTCAGGGGCTGTGCTTATTAATCCCCAAACTTGAGTCAAGATGCCTGCCTCTAGCCGCCCAGGTGCCAAGGCACAGTGCCCTCTGCCACAGACACTGCAAGCTCCTGCCATAGTTCTGGGACTCCTCTGCTCCCCTGGACTGTTTTGCTCTGTTGTTTCCAATGCCCAACATTGCTACATGCACATAATAGGGCATTTAAAGTTTTAAAGTCAGGCATGGAGGCATAGCACTCAGGAGGCTGAGGTAGGAGGATCAAGAGTTCAAAGCCAGCCTTGGTTACAATAGTGAGACCAAGGCTAGCATGTGCTACAGAGTGAGACCTTATCTCAAACACTGATGCTCCCCCCAAAAAAATTTAAAATGTCATTCTTTTTTTTCCTATAAATCAAAATATCATAAACTTTTTCTATGCATGACCCCTTTTCAGCAGAGAAATTCTTAGGAAAGCCCCCAAGTTATATAGGTACATAAAACAGGTATACAATGAAACATTTGCTGATAGAAAATTATAAAGAAATTTATTTTAAGACAATTCTTTGGTATACATATAATTTTATCATTTAGAAAAGATAAAAAGAAAACCTTTGCACTAATAAAATAGATGTGCTTGCTTATTTTTACATAATTATGTAAAATTATGTTAATAATTTAAAATAATTATGTAAGATAATTTACATAAAGCCTTAACTTTTTTTTTTTTTTGAGATGGGAACTCACAGAGATCCACCTGCCTCTGCCTCTGGGATTATAGGTATCCACCACTACACCCAGTAATATTCTGAGTTTATAATCATCAGTGTTAAGAACATCCCTTGTGGTGGTTTGAATGAAAAATGTCCCTCATAGGCTCAATATTTGAACACCTTGTCCCCTGTTGATGCAATGTTTGGGGAGGCCATGGAATTTCTAGAAGGTACAATCTTGCTCAAGGAAGTATATCACGGGGGTGGGCTTCGAGAGTCCACAGTTTCACTTCACTCTCAATTCTCTTTTTTCAATCATTTTATTTTATGTGTATGAATGCATTGCCTGCATTATATAAGCGCACCTGTGTCATGCAATGCCCACAAAAGGTGTCTGATTCCTCCGCATCTGGAGTTACAGATGGTTGTTACCACCATGTGGGTGCTGGGAATTGGTCCTCTGCAAGAGCAGCCAGTGTTCTCAACCACTGAGCCATCTCTCCAGTCCTCAGTTCTCTTGTTTGTGTTTGTGTTTGCCATTGGAGATGTGGGCTCTCATCTTTCAGCTCCAGGCACCATGTGTGCTGTTTGCAGCCATTCCGGTCATTATGATGGACTCCTATCCCTCTAGAACCATAAGCCCAAATCTACTCTTCCTTTCATAAGTTTCCCTGATCTTGATGATTTATCATAGCAACAGAAAAGTACCTAATATACCACTTCACTTAAATTTGTAGTACAAAAAGGGAAAAAAATGTGTGTAGGGCCATTTAGCAAATTGTTGGAAATTCTGTCCCAATCATAAGTCAAACCTTATATGATGAAATTTATGAAACCCAAGTCAGCCACTTCAAACATCAGTTTTTAAAATGAAACATTCCAAGTTAGTGAGGTGGCTTAGCACATTATGGCACTTGCCTCCAAATCAAACTATCTGAGTTTGATCCCACATGGTGGAGAGAAGCAATTTTGGAAAGTTTTCCTATGCCTTTCACACTCACAGTGTGACACATGCATCCCCCCGACCATAAATAAATGTAAAAAATAAATAAAAAATAAATAAATAAAATAAAACATAACAAAATCCAACTCAAATATATACTAATTTGACTTAGGAACAATAGGAAAATATTTAAAATTCTTGCTTTCTGTAATTAAAAAGCATGTTTCTTAAGAGGAGAAAACTTTGTATACACAGTAAAAACACTGCAGTTCATAACATACCATGAATCTGAACTGAGGTGTTTCAAGCAGTGTTGATTGGCATTGTGTGATGGAAGGGCACATACAATGCAAAGGGTCATGTTGTGAACTCAGAATTAAGATTATAGTAAAGTCACAGGCCAGCACTGTCAGAATTACCTCAGATCCATATGTTTGATTCTGGAGTTCATTTTTTAAAATATTTTATTATTTTTATTTTATGTGTATGAATGTTATGCCTGCATGTAAGTAAGTACACCCATGTTGTGCAATGCCCAGAGGACAGAAGAGGCTGTTGGATCCCCTGGAACTGGAATTCTGGACAATTGTTAGCTGCCATGTGGGTGTGGGATTCGAACCCGGGTCTTCTGCAAGAACAGTCAGTGTTCTTAACCGCTGAGCCATCCCTCCAGCCCCTGGAGTTCATTTTAAAAAATATTTATTATTTTTATGTGTATGAGTGTATTGCCTGCATGTATGTAAGTGTACCAATGTCATGCAATGCTCGCAGAGGTCAGAAGAGGGTGTCGGATCCCTGGAACAGGAATTACAGACAGTTGTGTGTGCTGGGAACTCAACCAGGGTCCTCTGCAAGAAGAGCCAGTGCTCTTAACTACTGAGCCGTATCTCTAGCCCCTGGAGTTCATCAATGGGCATTCAGAAACCAACTTGTACTGCTGCCAAACTTTCCACACTCTTACATTCAGTCACATGACCCCACAGGAGGTTAAGAGCCTCAGTTTAGGAAGTTGTGCCCTAAACAACAAATGCTTGGGGGCTGGAGAGATGGTTCAGCATTTAAGAGCACTGGCTGCTCTTGCAGGACCTGGGTCAGTTCCCAGTACCCACATGGCAACTAACAACTGTCTGTAGTTCCGGTTCCAGGGGATCCGACACCCTCTTCTGACTTCCTCCAGCAGTGCACAACATGGGTGCACCTACCTATATGCAGGTAATACACTCATATTCATAAAATAAAAATAATAAATAAGCTGGGTGTGGTGGTGCTCACCTTTAATCCCAGCACTTGGGAAGCAGAAGCAGGTGGATATCTGTGGGTTCAAAGACAACCTGGTCTAAATAGTAAGTTCCAGGCCACCTGGGGCTACTGGGAGACCCTGTCTCAAAAAATACAATAAATAAGTAAATACATACATACATACATACATACATACATACATAAAATATTTAAAAAACAAACAGCTAGGTGTGGTGGCCCATACCTTTAATCCCAGCATTCGGGAGGCAGAGGCAGGTGGATCTCTGTGAGTTCAAGGCCAGCCTGGTCTACATAGTGAGTTCCAGGATAGCTGGAGCTACAGGGAGACCCTGTCTCAAAAAGACCAAAATAAATAAATAAATAAAATAAAAACCAAACAAACAAATGCCCTTCCCTGAAATAAGAAATCTAGTCGCCGGGATAGCTCAGTGGGTAGAGCATCAGACTTTTGATCTGAGGGTCTAGGGTTCATGTCCCTGTTCGGGCGCTCATTTTTGCCAGGCATGGTGGCACACACCTTTAATCCCAGCACTTGGGAGGCAGAGGCAAGAGGATCTTTGTGAGTTCGAGGCCAGCCTGGTCTACATAGTGAGTTCCAGGACAGCTGGGGCTACAGGGAGACCCTGTCTCAAAAAGACAAAAAAAAAAAAAAGAAATCTAGTCAAGCAGAGGCAGCACTTTGATGGTTGTTGTTATTGCTTTTTGGTTCTTTGAGACAGGGCTCTATGAGAGTAGAAAACTTTGTATATACAATTAAATAAATAATAAATAAATAAATAAATAAATAAATCTGCAATCTATAACATAATACTGGCCCAAGCTGACTGAAAACTTACCATGTAGTTCAGAATGACCTTGAGCTCTTGATCCCCCTATGCTACCACATTGCTGCTAGGTGGCATATTTCAGTGTGCCCCTTTAGTCATCTTGCTTGAGTTCTAATCATGTCACCTGGGGCAAGATTCCTGACTATTTTGTGCCTTAACTTCTCAACTGTAAATTGGGTGCAAAAGTAGATCCCACCCTATATAAATTAATGTATTCCAAGCGTTTGGAGCAATGTCACATGCATTAAGACAATGTACAAATGTCATCTGTGATTGTCATTGTTATTATTTTGGTGAAGAGCTTCTGTCCCCTGTTTGTCTTAAGGGTGGGAAGCACCACTGATTTGGTGGAGTAGAGATTGAGTAAAGATAAATTAATACAGTTTAGTCCTAGGTAATGAAGCTTGATCCCAGAACCCAAGAACTGGCACCTTTCCCAACCCAAGTCTGTAGACTCCTGAAGTCTTTATTATTCTGTTCTTTTGTGAGAAATGGAGGTAGCAAGAAGAAAGTCCCAGATTAAGAGACTGGAATGGAAAACAAAATGTTGAAGCAGAAATAAACAGAAAGGGTTGAGGCTTGCTTACAGTCCCTTTAGTGATATGGATCTTGTCCTGTCTCGTTTATCCAGGCTATCATCCTCTTATCTGGTAGGTTCTAACACACTCATAACAGGTCTCCTCCAATTACACTTACATTGATTTTAGCCCAGTGCCTCTGGAGCACCTGTTCTCAACTTTGATAGCAAGTTGGAATCACTGGGAAAGCTTTATAAATAACTGATATAACCACCCTGGGATTCTGATTTTGTTTGGGGATGTGACCTTGGCACTAGTATTTAAAAGTTCTCCAAATGATTCTACCGTGAGATTGTGAATCACTGCCCCAAAACTGCAGATGTAGTAAGTAGCTTAGTGGTGGAGTATTTGCCTAGTATACCCAAAGTCCTGGGTTCAGTCCTCATCACCACCAGAGAATTATTGTCTAAGTGTGGATCTAGATCACTGGGGACCTTGTTAAAATGTAGATTCCATTGGTCTCCATAGTGAGTTACAGGCCAGCTGTGGCTACAGGGAGACCCTGTCTCAAAAAGACCAATAAAATAAATACATAAAAATAAAATGTAGATTCCAGTTTTGTAAGTCCAGAGCTAGGATCTGAGGTTCTGTATATCCAACAAGCTGCCAGGTGATACTGATTTCACTAGTGATCCTTCTCTGTCCCTAGACCACACGTTGAGTAAAAGCGTAAAACTTTGAGAGTATGGCCATATGATTTCCTGTTCAAAAACATCACAGGCTTCATCTTAGGCATGGAAGCAGATGCCTTAGCCCAGCACCTTAGGCTGGCATTAAGGCAGCTAAGGCTCTCTAACAGTGGCTCTGGTCACCTGAATGACCTCAGGCATATTTAAAAACATACTGATTCTTGCCCCACACCAGATCTATTGAATCACAACAGTCTGTATAAGGGTATTTTGAAAACAGTCTCTAAGTAGTGCAGATGATCACCAAACTTTTGAAATGCCAAGTATGCTTCTAATATAGTTTTACATTAATTCTTGGGCTTTTTTGAGGCAGGAGCTCATATAGTCCAGACTGGCCTTGAACTTATTATGTAGCTGAGAATGACACTGAATTCCTGATCCTCCTGCCTCCACTTCCTGAGTGCTGGGATTATAGCTGTGAATTAGCATGCCTGGCTTACTTTTTTATTAATTCAGCTGACAAACATTCATTGTACCTGTTCCATACTAGGTTCTAGGGAAACAGATGAAAACAGTATCATCTTTGTCTTTGAGCAGTTGGAAAGATAAATAACTCAAACAAGAATATTTAATATTTTCAGGCATGGTCTAAACACATCTGTGATAAAGGTCTTCTCTTCTGAAGAATGCATGTGCTCCTTAGTACCCATCATCTTAGCATTCCATCATTGTCTGTCGAGCAAAAGTCAAACTCCCCTCCTTACCCCATTATCCCACTTAATATTTTCTCTCTTCCTCTCCTTCCTCTCTGTTTTCATTTTGAGACAGGGTATCCAGGCTGGCTTCTAAATCACAATCCTTCTGCCTCAGCCTCCCAAGTGCTGCCATTATAGGTGTGCCTCACTATACCAGGCTCATAATTTTTTCTTCAAATTTATTATCATTGGACTCAGAAACAAGGATTTGTCTGAAAATGAAATAAAGGTCTGGGAATACAGTTCAGTGGTAGAGTACTTGTCTAACACGTTTGAGGCTTCTGGTTTAATCCCAGTCTTGGAAAAACAACTCCAAACGTGAAATGAAAGCAACATATGGTATTTATATAGTGACAGTCATTGTTCTATGCATTTTAGAAATATAACCTATTCAAATTCTCACAATAGTCTATGAGAGAGGCATTACTCTCTGGTTTTGTGGATGAGAGAAAGGAGGCACAGAAACCTAACTTGCCCAACTGCATACCAGCAGAGTTTACTTTTTTTTTTTTTTTTAATGTGTGTGTGTCTGCATGTGTTGGAACACTTGTGCTCCTCAGAGGCCAGTAGAGGGTGTTGGATCCTTGCAGCGGAGTTATAGCAAGTTGTGAGTTGTCTGATGTGGATACTGAGAGCTGAACCCCGGTTTTCTGCAAGAGCAGCAAAGACTCTTAATGGCTGAGCCATCTCTCCAGCCCCTTCCTGATGTCTATGCCCATTTGGAGACAGTGCTGAAATGAAAATAATTTATAATTCCCAGGTCTGAGCACTTTCCTGGAAATCAGTCATTTGTGAGTTTGTTTCACAACTCTGATTCAAGCAGGAGGGCAAAAAGAGAGTCTTGTATCTCCCATTTTACATAGTAGGTTGCGAGTACTTAGTTGGTGCTCAATAAATGCTTAATGGAGCGACTGTACCATCATTTGGGGGCAGAATGGATACTGATTTATTTATTGAGCGAGGAGCGTCCTAGAGATTGAACCCAGGGCCTCATACATGTTAGGCAAGCAGTCTACCACGGAGAAGCCAGACACTCTCTACATCCGTACCCCCCAAAGATTTAAACAGACAACAAATAAGAACAACGGCCTGCAGATCTTACGTCATCGTTAGAACGCCTTCCCCTTCCCTGCCTAAAGTAGGACCCTCCATCCAGCTCGGTTTGCTGAGGTTCCAGGCCCAGCACAAGTTCTGCGCGCTCCGTCCTCCCAGCCAGCAGGTGCCCCCAGACCCCGGCTCCTCCTCCGGCGTCGTCACAGCCTCGTCTCTCCCCTCACCCTCTGCAGCTTCCTGTCCCCGCGATCCCGGCCCAGGGCTGTGGGTACCGAGGCTTCCCGGTGCGCTCCCAGGTAACTGCGCTCGCTGCGCGGGATGGGTACCTGCCTGCAGGCGGAGGAGGAGGCGGGCGATCCTCCAGGCCGCGGGGCGCACCAGGCTCCTCCTGCCCTGGGGCGCCGCGGCCTTTTTGCGCCAGGCTCCGGGCGCCCGGCTGGATGCTGAGATAACGGTCCCAGAATCATGCGATCTGGGCTGGGAGGCGGGCGTGGCTGCGGGCCTTGGGTACGTCCACCCGCAAAGGATGCGACTTTACTTCTGGCTCGGCGCCCCAGGCTCCAGCTCGCAGGCTGCCGGCCCAGCGCCACTCATCGCCGGCCTGGCCAGGACCAGTAGCCTGGAAGGGGGAGCCCGGAGCCGCCTAGCTACAAGGGCCTGGGAAATATCCAGACCCCACACCAGACGCGCAGTCTCAAGGTCACCGAGCTGCGTCTGCCATTTACAAATGCCTGCTTTTACTGGGGTTGTTTGTAAATGGACTACTGTTTTTCCTCTCGGGCCAGGGAATTAAGATTCAGAGAAGAATACTCTAAAAATACTAATCGCCATGTCTCAAAGAGCTGATCCGCCTTACTGGCCGGTGACCCTGGCCTTTGAATGGAAATAAGGGGGACAGCTCTTTTCACTCGGGTACTTTGTATGTCTGGCTGTTTCTCTGAAAATATTGGCTTAGAAGTTTTAGAAAATTCTTCTTCAGGTCCTTCTTTTGTTTTTGAAAACAAGCTCTACAGGTTGAAGTGATTTCCCCCACACGCAGGTTTATGCTGGACACCTACTGTCGTCTTGAATGGGAATCTGATTTCTGATGAAAGCTGGACAGAATTTGACCTTGGGTCAATCCGTCTTTGGATAGCATTCCTGGGAGTGGCTTGTGTATTGAAGTGTGTTGGTCTGCAGATACTATTTCATTTGTCAGAAAAGGTTGAGCAGTGAGTGTGTAGCCATGCAGAAAATTCCTGCAGAGATGAGACACATAGCTGACATGTTTGGGACTTTTTTATTTGTAGTTTTAACAGAGGAGCTAATATATATTAATAATAACATCTTAGTCATTTTTTGGAGCATAGTTCTATATGGCTAAATTAACTCAGTATTGGCTGTTCTTCTCTAAATGTATTTGTATCACTAAGAATTTTCATGGCGTTTTGTGACTTTTGAAAGTCTTGTTATCTAGCCATGCCTGGCTGGCTTGGAACTCACTATATAGACTAAGCTGGGCTTGAACTCTAGGCAATCCTGCCTCTACTGCCCAAGGGCTGGGATATCAACTGCTTACCGCTATGCCTATCTCCTTTCCTTCATTTTAATTTTTTTCTTTTCCTTCACTTTTAACAGAATAATTGCCTTAAACGTATTAAACATTTATTTTATTTTATGTGTCTGTTTTGCTGCATCCAAGTGCACCATGTTGTGCATTGCCCATGGAGGACAGAAGAGAGCATCAGATCTCCTGAAACTGTAGTTAAAGATGGTTGTTAGCTGCCATGTGGGTGCTGGGAACCAAACCCAAGTCCTCTGCAAGAGCAACAAGTGCTCTTAACCACTGAGCCATCTCTCCAGCTCCATTACACTATTTTTGTATTTCAATATTTACTCAAAATCCTTTTGTTTCCCTGGTAATATTATAATGGAGTTGGATTTCAGAACTCCCACCACTTCTAAGATGTCTGGATTCTTTGCTTAGTGCTATATTTAGGTTTGCCCAAGTTTTGATTTTGTCTGATAAACCTATGAGCCGAAACCAGACCTCAGTTGAATTTAGTTTCAGCTTAACCACATTTCAAAATGCTTGGTGACATGTGAATTCTAGCAGAAACCAAAATGGTATTTTGTTTTTTTTCATGAGAGTTTTTCCTCCCTCCCGGTGTGTGTGTGTGTGTGTGTGTGTGTGTGTGTGTGTGTGTGTGCATGTGTGTGTACATATATGGAGGCCAGGGGTCAATCTCTGGTGTCATTCCTTAGTTGCTCTCTTCTTTCTTTTAGACGTTTCTCAACAGGGATTCTACATCCCCAGTGCTGGGGTTACAAGTGTGCACCACCATGCTTTGCTCTTTTACATGGGCTCTGAGAATCAAACTCAAGTCCTCATGTGCAGCAAGCCCTTTACCAACTGAGCTGTCTTGAGCTGTCTCCCTAGCCTCCTTCCCTTTTTGTGATACTAGGGATTGAACCCAGAGCCACATACATAAAAGGCAAGTGGTATCCCACTGAACTAGAAACATAGCCCTTACAGCTTTCATATATATTTACATATAGTATATATATTTTTGAGACATAGTCTCTATAAGTAGCTCAGGTTGGCCTTGAATTGCTGTGTAGCCCAAGCTGCCTTCAAAGTCGAGATCCTCCTCCTTCAATCTCCTGAGTAGCTGAGATTATAGGTGTATACTACCATGCCTGGCTAGTGCCGGGATTTTTGAAACGTGAACACATTATCAGATACATGTGCTTTATTGTTCGTGTATCATTGTCCAAAGCCAGTGATCTCTAGAGGGTTATTATTGGCGTTTGCTCATCATTAGTTAAGTGTGAAGTTAGCCTACTGGCTCAGAGTGCTGTTCCTGGCTTTCAGTTCATAGCTTTCATCAGGTGCCAGCATGGTATCTCTAAGGGATCTGGAGTTATAATATAGCAGTCACACTTACGTAGAAGATTCTTGGATACATATGTAATAAAGTGTTTCAGTAAAGGCCGTGTCTTCATAGCATTCTATAGCAGCAATTCAGGCATAAACACAAAATGACCCGCTGCTGTTTTCTTAGGGTGCATCCTTTGTTTTTCTGGTTTTGGTCTCTTCGTCATAGGATGGCATTAGGTCTGTGTCTGCAGGTGCTGTGCAGCCTGGGTGGCTGGCTCTCACTCTATACATCTTTCTGCCACCTGAATAAGCACCGAAGCTATGAGTGGAGCTGCCGGCTGGTGACCTTCACCCATGGAGTCCTCTCTATAGGCCTGTCTGCTTACATTGGCTTCATTGATGGCCCTTGGCCTTTTACTCATCCAGGTAGGTAGAGGGAACAGTAAAGGTTTTTCCTTAGTGATTTATGATTTGGGGGCTAGTCTTAGAATGGAACTTTAAAATGAATTTTTATAATATTGACGAATACCCCCATTCTAAGTTGTATTGATGTCTTCATTGTTAACTTTGATACTTTGATATTGTATATGTCACCTAGTGTTTCTGCTTTTCATAACTCTATCTTTTTGTGATACTAGAGTTCAATCATTTTTTCTTTTTGTAATATTTGGGATTGAACCTAGGGCTGTGTACATGTCAGGCAAGTTCTCTGTCATTGAGCTATATAGCTATATTCCTAGCTATGTCCCTGTGGTTTTTTTTTTTTTTTTCATTTCTTTTTTATTTTTGAGAGGATCTCACTAAGCTGGTCAGGCTGGCCTGGCTTTGAATCATTCTGTACCCCAAGGGTGACAGTGAGCTTATGATCTTCCTTCTGAGTAGCTGAGATTATAGGCCTATGCCAACAGACCTGGCTCTTTCTTTTCTTTCTTTCTTTTTCTTTCCTTCTTTCTTTCTTTCTTTTTTTCTTTCTTTCTTTCTTTCTTTTTTTTTTTTTTTTTAGAAAGAGAAAGGCTCTTGTTTTATAGCCCAGGCTAGGCTCAAACCTTCTATTAAACTGAAATGAAAAAATTCTTAAGTTTTGTGTTTTATAAGAAGGTACTTAATGATTTTTAAATATGGCAGATGCTTGCACCTCATGTTCTTGGATATGAGGACAATCTGATTTTGGGGGTTCTCTCTGGAGTCTACTTTCAGGATGGGTTAGGGCTGCCAGTGTCCAATAACCTAAGTTAATAAATGAAGTCTAACATGCATGACAAAGTGACCCAAGAGTTTGGAAACAGACCTTTAGCTGCCTAATGAGTGTTGAATGTCCGGGCACTCAGGAGGCAAAAGCTGCTGTATCTCTTGTGAGATCAAGTTCCAAGCCAGCTGGGGCTACAGGGAGACTGTGTCTCAAAAAGACAAAAAAAAAAAAAAGTGGAGAATGAAGGCTTAGCATTTTCACTGAAACAACAAAATAACTCAATTTTATGTTGTTCTGCTTGATGCTTGAGTCATTCATTGATGTCTTTGAGGGTTTTCCCCCATTTTTGTTTTGAGAGAGGGTCTTGCTACTTTCCCTGACCATACTCTCTAGTTCCTGCCTACAATCCCAGCCCTCAGAGGCTGAGGCAAGGGATTGCTGAAAGTTCAAGGCCAGCCTGGGCTACATAGCAAGTACTAGGAAGACTATGTCCCCAAAAAATATAAAATAAGAAAGACTGTAGTTTTAGACATTTGTCTTATTTTATTTTATTATTTTTATTTTATGTGTATGTGTATATTGCCTGCATGTAGATAAGTGCACCCATGTCATACAATGCCCACGGAGGTCAGAAAAGGCTGTTGGATCCCCTGGGACTGGAGTTTCGGACAGTTGTTAGCTGCCATGTGGGTGCTGGGATTCGAACCCGGGTCTTCTGCAAGAACAACCAGTGTTCTTAACTGCTGAGCCATCTCTCCAGCCCGTCTTTGGTTTTCTGAGATAGGGCCTCATGTAATCCAGGCTTAGCCCTGACTCCCTATGTAACCAAGGCTGGCCTTGATGTCCTGATCCCCCTCCTTCTACCACCCAGATGCTGGGATTATAGGGAAGGCTAGATGGTAGGTTTTGTTGTTGTTATCATTAAAAGCTTGTGCTTATCACTGCTTTTGTCCTCTTCAGATAGTAACAGAGGATTTTCTCTGCAGGTGGCATGATGCCTAGTCACTCAGTTCTTCTGTCTTGGTTTGTTTCAGGCTCACCTAACACACCTCTCCAAGTTCATGTTCTGTGTCTCACCTTGGGCTACTTCATCTTTGACTTGGGCTGGTGCATCTACTTCCAGTCTGAGGGTGCCCTGATGCTGGCTCACCACACACTGAGCATCTTAGGCATCATCATGGCCCTGGCACTTGGAGAGTCAGGCACAGAGGTCAACGCGGTCCTCTTTGGAAGTGAGATCACCAACCCGTTGCTACAGATGCGCTGGTTTCTCCGTGAAACAGGGCACTACCACAGTTTCACTGGAGATGTGGTGGACTTTCTCTTTGTGGCTTTGTTCACTGGTGTGAGGATTGGCGTAGGAGCCCATCTCCTTTTCTGTGAAATGGTCTCACCCACACCCAAGTGGTTTGTAAAAGTTGGGGGAGTAGCCATGTACACTGTGTCTTGGTGTTTCATGGTTAGCATCTGGCGTTTTGCGTGGAAGAAAAGTATCAAGAAGTACCATGCGTGGAGAAGCAGACGGAGTGAAGAACGACAGCTGAGACACAATGGATATCTTAAGACACACTAGGCCAGAGCTTGATCCCAATAATAGATTGGGTTGAAGTGACCGTGGGAACTGGATCAGAAACAGAACTGTTACTATAGAACGGAGCTCATAATACACATAGGTTTTGAAAAAGGGCTAAATATATTGATCTCTTTGGTCAGTTTCCAAGCTAAGCACATGCAGTATTAAAACACTGACTCCTGCAGTGGCACCTGTAGAAAGTGCACATCCTCAGTGATGACTGGGAAGAATGCAGTGAGGTGAGGATTATTGCTATTTATCTTGGGGTCCATGTTCCTGGGAGCCTTGATATCCAAACAACTTTGAAAAGAACTTGAGTAAGATCAGTGCTGTCTCTTGTTCCTTTACAAGTAATTCCTTCCCTACCTGTTCCTGCTTTCCATGCACATTTCATGACTGATCACACCACGTACAACAAAGAGAGGGACTCTCAGGAAGGGCCAAGTGTTGGACATTCAAACATTACATCTGTGAATGGGACGTGGTTATGCAAAGAGAGACAGAAGGATGTGAGTGAAACTGGCAATGGTAGCCTCCTCCTACTCTATCAGAGGTTCCCAAGAAGGCTCAGGGCTCAACTATAGTCTCACAGCTTTGATTTATGAGAGTGAAAGGATACAAAGAAAACTTAGCAAAGGGAAAAAGCACCTTAGGCAAAGTCCGAGAATATCCAGGCCCAAGTTTCTAAAGTCTTCTCGCATTTGGCTATACAGGACATATATTTATGACATCATCAAAGACCCAGGACTTTTACTAGTGACAGGGCACATAGGTAGCTTCTGCCTAGCACATGGCAAAATTTAAGACTCCCCCAAACAGGCATTCAGCATAAGCCACCTTGCTTGTAGAGAGTTTAGGAGCGGTGAGCCAGTCTTATCAGTGGTGGGCCCCTCTCAGTCGTAGTGTTCAGACCAGTCAAGGGCCAACCTTGCAAGCAGGCCTTTCCAAGGATAGCAGTTTAGGCTTGTTATGTTAATTCTTATGTGCACAAAAATCATAGATCTAGGGCTTTGGATGCAAGATGAATGAGGTGTGGGTAGACTTACCAAGTCCTGTTGTGCGAGTTTTGCCCTACCAGGAAAACTATGCCAGTTCTCAGGGCTTTAGTGAATTAATCGCCTAGGCATGAAAGGCCATGACTAAATTCCATAGGGATTTACCATGTGGATTCCACTGGACTTGAGATGGGAGTTCAGGTTTCAGCTCTGTAGTATATATTACAAACTAGAACCAAAGATTTCAATGAGGGTACTGGCCTCAGGTGATGAAGCTAATTTATTTCCCTTCCTTCCTTCCTTCCTTCCTTCCTTCCTTCCTTCCTTCCTCCCTTCTTTCCTCCCTTCATTCCCTCTTTCCTTCTCCCTTCCTTCCTTCCTTCTTTCCTTTCTTCCTTCCTCTTTCCTTCCTTCCCTCTTTCCCTCCCTCCCTCCCTCCTTCTTTCCTTCCTTCCTTCCTTCCTTCTTCCTTCCCTCCCCTCCATCCCTCCCTCTCTCCCTCTTCTTTCCTTCCTTTCTTCTTCCCTCCCTCCCCCTTTTGTTTCAGATATATTCCTTTTATCACTTTATATATTTTAGACAGGGTCTTGCTTGTATAGCTCAGGCTGACCTTGAACACTCCATCTTCTTGCCTCAGTCTCCCTCCTTAATGCTGGGATTACAGGCTCTAATGTAGGGCTTTAATGAAAAAAAAGTTATTATTCGTTTACATATTTGTTTATTTTTACTATGTTAGAATAATGGTTAACTCAGTTGGTAAGCCAGGGAATGGTTCTACTGAAGTAAGGCAGGAAGTCAGCAAGAAGTGTCAGTCCATTCCATAGTCACTAGTAGTACTGAGTCACCTTGCAAATGGGTGTCATTAACTTCAGAAACCAGTCATGGGGGAGTGGTTGGAACCACATAGTCTTTCTTGCAACATTAAGGCTGTGTTAACAGTGGGAACTTTAAGGTGGCTGTTATGTGGTTAAAGAGGTTATTTTTTTTTTGTTTTGTTTCTGGACAGATAGCACCTATGCCCCCTTTTCTATGATTAGTGTCCCAAATATGCTGATGAGCTCCTTTTCAGTGAAATTGTGGGCAAAATTGGATGCTTGGGAATGCTGATTTCAGCAAAAGCTTAGACAAAAACAGTGGCTTGGTGCATGAGGTTTAAAAAAAAAAAAAAAAAAGGAAAGAACTGGCTTTTGAATTTTGGCACAGTACAACCTGTTCCACACCAGACAAGTGAATAAGCTTAATCTAATACTGGTCCTTTTCTCTCTTACCCCTTCAGATTTTGCTATGTGAGGCACACTCATGGGAATGTATGTAGGTTTTAATTTATTTATTTTGTGATAATGAGACCCCTGAACAAGAGAGGGGGAAGGAATCCCTTACTTCAGCTTTTCTGATGCTGTAACCAATAACCATAAAGAAACTTCTCTGAGAGAAAAATATGAAGATGACTCAGCAGTTAAGATGTTGCATTTTTTTATATCACTGATAAATGAAGGGCTAATTAACTTGTGATGTGTCCCCCAGAAAAATATTCATTTACATATGAATTACTATGTAATCATAATTGATGCTGCTCAAGAAGAATTTATACTTCAGTAAGATTTGTACTAAATTTTATAAAAATCAAAAAAATAAAATAACTTTTTATAAACTCAGAGTCTGCCTTTGTATCTTTGTTGTGGTTTTGCCAAGAAGTTAGAAAAAGCTTTTTGGGCACCCTCTCCTCATACTTACTGGTGATAGTAATCTGTTTAGATTATTTCCACCATTTTTTAAAAATATGGAAGATAGCAATCAGCATACAGAAAATAGTTTACCTAAAGAAGAAAAACAGCATTCTGATTTTGTCACCTGTTTGATCAGTGCAGTTTCTTTGCAGTGCCTTAAGCATGCTAGCTAGGCAAGCACTCAACCACTGAGCTAGAGCTGGAGCCCCAGCCCCACCCCTTTTTTCAAGACAGGGTCTCAATATGTAGTATAGTCTGGCTTGAAACTCACATGTAGTAAAGGCTGCCTTCAAATTCAGAGCAAACCTCCTGCCTTAGTCTCCTGATTCTGGGATTATAGGTGTGAACCACCATACCCACCTAGACAGTGGATTTCTAATGCTTAGCTCCGTCCCAGACACAGCATGTGAATAAGCATGTGAAAAGAATGGAGGAGAGGGTGAGTGTGGCTTAGACTAAGTCCCATTGGAAAAGTGCCTTTCCAGTAGATTGGGGCACCGGTGCCCCATTTCTAGGTAAGTGGTTAGGACCTGGGGAAGGGTCCTTGTGTGACGCTCCTGAAGGCATTCCTTAGACCACTGAGGACAAGGGAGCTGCCAAGAGCTATAGAGACTTTCTAAAGACTTTTTTTCTCTAAATCACTGCCTTATGAGTGATTATAGTGATTTCATCATTAAAAAGTAGTTTTAGAATGAATAACCACTGATTATTTAGTCCTTTGCTGACCATCTCCTGAAGCTTTCCCATAGCAAAATGCCTATTTTGCTCACAGCTAGAACGTTGGGTCTGTTAAATTTGGAAAGATCTTAAAAGCAGCTCGCCAAGAGGTTTTGTATGCAAGGAAGAGAAGGTGAATTAGGAAAAGTTCCCGTTTGTTTTATTCCGAAGCTTCAGTACTGAGGCTTACTTGAAGGGAAGATGGGAACTCATTTTTAAAATTCATGATTTGATGAGTCATGAGATCCCATTCATTTGATACTTGCATTGTAACACTATTAAACAGGAGGAAAGAAGACATTTGGTACACTTAAGAAAACTAGTAAGCTTGGGGGTAAAGTGTGCATTTTGTTTATAACAGAGATTCTTATGAAACTGGTTCCAGTTATAGGTAGGAATAATTTAAGTGGGAGTCTTCAAGATAGAATTGCCACATTTGGACACACCAGCAGGTGGCAATGTATC
The DNA here is from genome assembly GCF_000622305.1 of Nannospalax galili. Taxonomy (NCBI): domain Eukaryota; kingdom Metazoa; phylum Chordata; class Mammalia; order Rodentia; family Spalacidae; genus Nannospalax; species Nannospalax galili. The sequence continues at coordinate 1,810,439 of NW_008360328.1, forward strand.
CAGGTCAGACCATTGGGAAAATGGCTTGGAACTCTTCTGCTTCTATTCTTTCCAAAAATAAACATTACAAAATTAGCTGGCTGTGCCCTGAACCTAAAAAAAAAATAAAAAAATGAGCGGGTTGGCCCCGAAACTAAAAAAAAAAAAAAAAAAAAAAAAATCCAGCAATAAAGAGTCATCTCAGGCCTCTGTTTATCTTTTCCTTTTTTTACCCAGTTCTAACGTCACCCTGAGCTCATGCATCTATTCAAGGATAATGATTCTTTCATGAACTGTTGTGGAATGACTTTTAGAAACAGCATTAAGTGGTAATTGTTTCCTCTCCACATCCACTATTCATTAGATTTGATTTCCACAAAATGGCCGAAGTCTCTGACCAGCTATACGGGTTTAAGCTCAGAAGTCTGAAGATAATTGGATAAAAGGAATGGCCACTTGATGTTTGCAGGCAGGATTGGAAAACTATAGTGTTGTGGTACTTTAATTTCCCTGATACGGAATTATTCAATTATAAAACTAGATAGGTAGTTTCATACCCATGGAATGCCTCCACCCTATGGAAAAAGAAACTTGGGGAGGGGGCATTTGGGAGCTGTCAGAGAGATCCATGATGCTGTTTACTGGATACATATATTTTCTTCTCCCACCTTATTTCACAACAAGCTTATTAAGTAGCTGTGGAAAGCACCATGCTTTCTCAATTTGGCAAATAACACACTTTATTTTGCCAAGGCAAAAACAGCCTAAAAGCAGTATTTATACCAAGAACTGGCTCCAGTCTGGGCCCAGATCCTTTCTCCCTGGCCCCCCCTTGGCCCATTCCTGCCAGACAGGGCTGGTGAGGCCGGGGCGGGGTGAGGCCAGCAGGTGTCCCAGGTGAGTGGCCTACCCCCAAACCTGCCTGTGTTGGGGTTCGCCTCATGCAGTCCCGGCACCTGGACCTGGGCAGAGAGCAGAAGCATTCAGGACACGGATCAAATCCATTCCCTTAAGGAATGAAAGTTTCCAGGGCAAGTGAGGAGAGTTCCCGAAGCCCCTCTCCTTCATGAACTAGGGATTTGAGGGAATGGCTCCTCGGCGGTCCCGGAAGAAGGCTGGACTCTGGAGTGCACCTCCAGGGCACTCAGGAACCTCGAAGCCGACGGAGAACGAAGCCGGCTCCCTCCGCCCCGCAGAACTACTTTTTCGCTTCCTCCCAACCGCAATGGGTGGAGGCGTCCGCGTGGGGGAGGCGCCACCAGAAGGCGGAGGGATCCCGGTGAGGCGGCTTCCCGAGGTCGGACCAAGAAGGCCCGAAAAAGTCGGCGGGGGAGGGGACGGCTCCGCTTGCTCACTCGGTCGCTCGCTCGCGCCCGCCGCGCCGGGGCCGGGAAAACAGAACCGGAACCGGAACCTGCGCGCGCGCCCGCAGTGGTCGCACGGCCCCTCAGCGCTGGCGGCCTCCTCCGCCCTGCGCGCGCGTTCCCGGGAGGGCCCCTCAGGACCCCGGCGAGCCGGCCGTGCGCGCGGAGCCGCCGCCGCCGCTCGGGGGCCGGGCTTCAGGCCGGGCCGGACCGGGATCTTCCGCTCGTTGCGGGAACCGCCGCCCACCGGAGCGTCTGGGAGGAGCCGCGGCCGGCGTCCACTGCGGAAGAGTCGCGGCCTCCGAGGGATGAGCGGCCGCCCGCGGCGCTGAGACCTGGTCCCTGTCACCCCAGGCTGCCGGACGCTCGGCTCCCTCACCCGTGCGGCTCGACGGGCGCCCGGAGCTGCCGGAGGCGGCGCGGAGCACCACAGGGACCCCCGGCCCGGGGACATGGGGCGGAGCGAGCCCGGCGCCCGACGGCCGGAGACGCGGCCGAAGCTGTGGCCACGAGCGGCCGGCTGCCCCAGATAGAGAGCGCGGACCCAGGGCCCGGCAGACGCCCGTGCCCCTGCGGACCTCACCTCGGACTCGGGTGGAGCGACTCCGGGTTCCCTTCCCACGGTTCACGACTTCCCTGTGTGACGAAGTTTGCTCCCGGTGCCTTGTGGAGGATTTCTCCGGGCTCTGGCACTCGCCCTCTGGCCGACTTGCTCGGTTTAATTTGGGGAGATAACTTGTTTTGCTCCAACCCGCATCCCCTTACCTTGATCCCTTCCTATCGGATGTTCTAGATGACTGAATGGAGTTTTGAGTTGGACTTTTGTGTCCCTGCCGGAATTGGGTCTGATCCCAGAGCACTGGGGGTGGGGTGGAGGTGTTCCTGTAAAATGCAAGTTGGATAAAAAGAAGACCTCTCGCCAAGGGCCCCAATGAGTGGCACACAGTCTACTATCACGGACAGGTGGGTAATAGAGTGCGTGCCTTCTTCCCTACCCCTCCCCTATTTGGCCCCACGCAGCAGGGGACTCGCTGATTGCAGATTTGCCTTCGGCTAGTGCAATTGACAAGCGTAGGGAAGAGGCTTGTTTCGGAGCTGTGCAATTAGTCTAGGGCCGCTGCCAAGTTACCCGGTTGATTGAATTTGGAAATGGCAGTTTTTCGGGAGAGAAACTTTCCCCCCTGTTCTCAGAGGAAGGGGAGGGGAAACCGTGATTGTGGTTTTCTGTCGTGTGCTTTCCAATTGGGTTCTCCTCGTGGAACCAGAGCAAGGTCGTTTTGGGTGAAGGTCAGAGCCCGAGGTTGGTGGGTATTGGTGCATCATCTGGTTTACGCCTATCTGGTGATAGTTCTAGACACCTGCATTTTAGGAATTCCTGCCTGGGAACCTCGTTTTCAGCCTGCTGAGTGGTGATTTGTGAATTTGATCTCTTGTAAGTGTTGGCTTGCCCAGTGTTTAATTATTAATTACCTATTAAGTTTCCAGAATGTTGACATTACCAGTAAATCACAGGCTCTTGCTGGAGATAGTATCCAGGAGCTGAAGGAAATGAGGGGAAATAATGGGGCCTGCTTTTAATTATTCTTTTTTGCATTTCATCTTCCAGAAACCCTGGCATGTAAAGGATAGAAACCCTATGTCTGGATCAGGCATGGTAGATGGATTTTGTTCTAATCAGTGTTGCATGGTGATGTGGGTAGACTGTGTGGTCCAAGTCGAGTTCCTGACACTTAAAAGAGTTATTCTTTTGAGTAGGTTAATCTATGAAGGCAAATTAATTCCTTTAGCATATTCTGTCTTAATTTAATTATGACATTCAGTTCCATATTTTAACTTGTTGTGTTTTAAAAATCACCCTTCAAATTGTTATATCATTAAAAAAAGACCAAGTAACTGAAGCAGATGGCCAAAACTTTTGAAAAGTGGGATAGCAGTGCTCTGTCAGAAAGCTGTTTAATTCCTAATAAGAGAGTCTCTATTGTAAGACTCATTTGTTGATTTTTAAAGGGGCCAAATTCCATTATCAAACCATAACAGCTACTCCAGAAGCCGAACTTCCTTTTCCTGTTGATGCTTTCCAGTGTCACATGAATGTTCACCTAAAAGATTCCATTCAATATTTAAACTGCATTTATTCTGGGATACTTTGTTAAAGGAGTTTTCATTTTCAGTGAAAAAATTTCAGATTTTCCGAGAATATACTTTATGTCTGAGTGGAGAGGGTACTTTTGTTCTTTTGTTTTGTTTTGGGCCTTTCAGGGCGTTTTGTTTCTGAGAAGTCACTCGTGGATGCATGGATGACTGTTTTGATGGTTTGTTAAATTCTTGCCCTTTTTGAGAATGGTGGGCAAGTATCTTACAGGAACTGCTGTAGTCCTGCTTTTTATTGAGATATTGAGGTGTTTAATTTGTAGAAACAATTTAGAGCCATGGAAACATTCCACACATGTCATATAAAAGCACCCACTTAAGGATTTTTTTTCAGTTTTGCCTCTCAGATTTTCCTTCTTTTTCTAGTATCTTGGAAATAAAATCCTGAGAGTTGTGTCTTTTTTATAACAGCATATGAATATTCAATAACCATAGAATAAAAAAGATTTTTTAAAAAATGTATAGCTGTGCATTTTTGTGTGTAGATGTGTGCATGTGAATTGCATGTACCTGCAGAGGCCAGAAGGAAGTTTCAGATCCCCTGGAGCTGGAGATACAGGTTGTTATAAGCTGCCTGCCATGGGTGCTGGGAACCAAACTTGGGTCCTCTCAAGAGCAGTGTACACTCAACTGCTGAGCCATCTCTCCAGTCCAATCTTTATGCTTTTGAGATGGGTTCTTACTGTATGTCTCTAGCTACCACAGGTTCTTACTATGTCTCTGGCTACCCGGTACTTGGTATCACAGGCTGTAGCGTCCCAAATGGTGGCAGTCCTTCTGCCTCAGCTTACAGAGTCCTGGGTTTGCAGTGGTGAGCTCCTACACTGCAAGTTGCAGTTATTGAAAGCCTGCTCTTAGATATTTACATAACAACAGATATTTATGTAACCACAGTAGATGCACATTATATGAAGTCAAGTGTTGTAAAGTGTCTTTTAACAGGGCTGGGGGTGGTGGGGGTATTATGGGAGTTTGAAATTGATGAAGGGAAACAGTTTCAACAAATGTTAATGCTTTGTGGAGGTTGGGCCTAAATGATAACTTCTCAGTGCAGGTGTCTACCCAGTTGCTTTAGACAACTGAGCCATTTAAAACAGGCCCACACAAAGTTTTAAAACCCATGTAAATCCTGTTCTTTGTCAGGCACTATGTTAGGCATGAAAGATAAAGGATGAGCATTAAAGATTTTTTAAAAACTTACTTTATGTGTGTGAGTGTTTTGCCTGCTTGTGAGCACACCAGTGTCCTGAAATGCCTACAGAGGCCAGAAGAGGGCATTGGGTCCCCTGGGACTGGAGTTATAGCCAGTTGTCAGCCCCCGTGTAGGTGCTGGGAACTGGACCCCATCCTCCCCATGCAGCTTATTTTTTATTTTTTTATATTTTGGCTTTTTGAGACAGGGTCTCCCTGTAGCCCCCAGTGGCCTGGAGCTTACTATGTAGGCCAGGCTACCAACTCATTGCCTCCCAAGTGCTGGGATTAAAGGCATGTGGCCACCAGGCAGCTTTTTAATCTTAAATCCTTTTGGGACTGGAGAGATGACTCAATGGCTGAGGGCAGTGGTTTCAGTTCCCCGCACCCATATGGCAGCTAACAACCATCCATAACTCCAGTTCCAAGAGATACAACATCCCCTTCTGACCTCCTCGGGCATTGCACAACACAGGTACACTAACATACATGCAGGCAGTATACTCACAAATAATAATAATAATAATAATAAACCAATTAGTAATGTGTATGGGTAGGTCTTTGAGACAGTCTCAGTCTCTGGCCCAGGTTGGCCAAACTCCGAACCTTCTAGATTCTTCTGCTGTAGTCTGGCAGAGTTCTAGATTGCAGCCATGTTCCACCACATTGGGGTTAGCTAGTTTTGTTTTTTTTTTCTTTTTTTTTTTTTTTCCTCTTCTTCAAAATGAGAATTACTATGTGAGCACTACTTTTCTTTAAACTTGTCTTATTCCATAACTATAAAGCAACTCTTTCTCTTTAAGAGAGTAGTTCCTGATTTGAATGTATGCTGAGGTGAAATCTGGAAGTACTGGTTTAGTAGTATTTCTATGCCAGAGCAACTTAGCAGAGTTCTTCATATAGAATAACTTCTAGCTCCCTCTCAACCCAGTGTGCCTCACTTTTTTCTCACTGTCTTACTCCAATGCATAGTAGGTATATTTTGCTGATTCTAGGACTGTTGGCAAATTAATACTGCCAGTGTAGCTTTTCAGAGACCCTTTCAAGTTTGAAGTACTGTATGTGGTATGGCTTTGTTCTGTAGAGTGTGCAGAGCCCTCAGGCCAGCTGTGTGTGTTGGAGTTCTTTCATTGTGGTGCTTCTGACTACAGAGTCTGTCTGTCCTCAGTTGAAGTCAGACTAGCTGGTTTGGGCGTTGTTCTGTTTTGCAGTTTGTGGCAGGCGACACATGGCTGAACAAGATAAGAAGGGTTTTATTCTTGTGTTCGCGACGTGCTGGGGCTGGGATGGAATTCAGTTATGTTTAGGCTCTGATTGGTCACTTTGGATACTTAGAACTCTGTTACATCCTGTTACTATTTTGCAGTTAAATTAACACATTCTTTTGCTCCCTTTTCTTGCCCTTACTCCTTAACTCCCCAGCTCCTACTCTTTTTTAAAACTTAAAACTCAGCCTTTGTTGTTTTTATGTAGTATATCTGTAAAGTTTTAGGAAAAAAGGTCTTAAGTAGTTTATGGATGCTTTCCAGATGCTTGCTTATATGATCAGAAGACTAGAAAAGGGTTAGAAATGACTGATTGCCACTTTTCAGTCTGCATTAATTGCTGTATTCAGACCGAAAATACATCCTAATTGTTTCCAATCCTAGCTGGCTTTCTTCTGTCCTTGAGAGTGGGAGAGTCTATGGCACTGCCATTTCTTCTAAGTGGAGAAGAGAGAATACTCTTTCAGTGGATATAGTAAATGATTTCAGGCTTGATGCTGTAACAGGGAGTTTGTAGGGGTAGTAGGGTAGGAAGGTCATCAGGGTCTTTCTTGAAATACATGGATATTTGTTTTGTCTCGGGCTTACCAAGTTTGTTTTTAATTTGTAGGCTGACAAAAGTTTTTGATGTATTGGGATTTTCTTAGCACTGAATTTAGCTTTAGGCTTAACTTCTAGGCAAACTTTCAAAGTGAACAGGAAAGCTGTAACTTCATATATTCAGTGGTTAGAATTATCATTCATGATTTTTTTCCTGCCAAAGTTGCCTTGTAATTCTTTTGGTTAACAACAAAAACAAACTTCCTTATGTTTGTGTGCTATTTTCAGCGAGTAATTTCATCTGTAAATGAAATTATTTGTAACATTTTCTTATAAAAGTAAGTCATTTTCAAATATAAACTTGAAAGTGAGGCTAAGGTGCTAGCTTTGTATTGTTTTTGTCGTTTCTTAGTTTAGACTAAAATCTTGAGTCCTCTAATTGTACAGGAATCATACAGTTTTACATAGTCAACATGGAGAGTTCAATACAATTTTAAAGCTGTAATGAATGATTTTTTCTAATCATGTGGTTATTAAATTTAAAAAAATTTAAAAAAATATGGAGTTAGAGTCTTCTTGATTAAAAGCTTGTAAGGTGTTCAAAACTATTCAATGAATTGACAAGGGAAACTTATTTGAAATATTTAGAAATCACAAATACATTAGTGGTTTACAGTCATTAACATAGCACTGTATGACACTGAGTTGACACACAGGTGGCTTTTTAAAGAAAGTGGGAATTTTCAATTTAAAAAGTGAAATTTGAGGCAGTCATTCATGGAGTCCATTAATGGTAAGTTCACAGATTATTCGGACAAATTATTCTGTGGAACATAATGATTCTCAGCAAAGAATTGACCTAATCATGGTGGTTTCTAGTAAGAGGTGTCCAAAAACAGATATGACTTGCCTCCCAAATGGAGATGGAGCATAGAAACCACAGGATATTTTAATGGTTTTCCACAGGTAATTGGAGGGACCCTTTTGTGCCATAGTTGTCAGATAAAGTTACCAGATCTGTTTCTTGCTGGATGGGAAGTGTAGCTCAGTGGTAAGATGCTTGCCTGGCATGCATGAGGAGGCCCTGGGTTCTCCCTTTAGAACAGCAGGGAAAAATACTTACACAATTGCTCATCAACTAGAAAGTGACCAGACCATGTTTTTAGGAATAGGAAGCTTGACAATCTGGCCTCATCTGTTAACTTGGACTTGATGATTAATTATATGAGAATATGCTCCTTTCTTTCAGTAGTTAGGAGTCTATAAAGAATAGTGACTTAATAATTTTGCTTCCTTTTGAGTAAAATATTCTTTCATATGTATAGTGATATAATAATATTATTCTTTAATATTTATATTTTCAGTTTGGTGTATGGCAGATCATATTTCCATAATTTACTTTTTTGTTTTGTTTTTTGAGATAGGGTAGCCCCACCTGGTCTGGAACTTGCTATGTAGACCAAACTGGCCTTGATTTTATAGAGATCTATCTGCCTGCCTCTGCTTCCCCAGTGCTGGGATCAAAGGCCTGTGCCCTCATACCTGGCTATCATTCACTTTTAAATTTAAGCCAATTTATAATTAAGTTTATAAAACTGGGAAGATCAGATAAGACTTTTCCTATGCTAGGGAAGGAGCTCAGTGCTGAAGTGTGCCAGCCACGCTTTCTACCAGAGTTCTCCCCCAGCCTCAGCTGCGAGATTTTAATTGGGATTTTCTGGCTCTCAAGCCCCTCTGTTTTTCTTTTTTCTTGTCTTTTTTCTTTCTTTCTTTAAATTATTTTCTTTTTTACATATATTATTTTTTCTTCCCACCATTGTTTAGCAGCTTTCTAACCTCACCAAAGTAGAATAGGCTTTTTTTTTCCCCCCTTACAGGATGCTTTCTTTCTTATCTATTCTAACCTTAAATCTCTAGAGGATAAAGTTTTTGCCACTTCCTCAGGAGACTGAACAACACACTGATAGGTCTTGTGGTCTGGAAGCTTTTCCTGATCTTCAGCTCAAGCTTTTCTTTTAAGTTGTTCTGTTACTTGCGTATACTTGCTGTCCCAGGCTAAATAATGCTCCCCTCCCATTTCCAGTGTGTGACTGTAATGGCTCACATAGTTATCCATTGCTTTTTAACCACCCATTCTCTTCCCCTTACTTATTCTTTGTTTAACCAAGTTATGTTATATCTTGTTCCATTGTCTAAATGTCAGTTGGTGCCCCTCTTAATATTTTATTAGTGTTTCCCCACTTGGTCTACTAGTATAAAATGTGATATTCTATATGATTCATTTTCTAGAGAAGCAAGTTCCAACTCTAGTTTTACTGTGATTGAAGAAACTGATTTTCTCCAGGCATAGCCCCAGCCTCCAAATTACAGGTAGAGAGATTCGCCGCCCCCCCCCCCAAAAAAAGTATGTATAAAATTTTGTAGTCTTGGGATCAGACCTAGGCAAGCACTGAGCTACATTCTCTAGTCCTATGTTTGTTTTAGATAGCATTTAGAATGAATGTAAGAGATTGTACCAATCAAATGAAACAAACACATACAAACAACTTAATTACCAAATCAGCTAATTAAACAGTTACTCATGCTATAGGAGGCTTCTTTACAAAGTTTCTTTCAAATACACCCCAATACAACTAATATTCCAATTATGTGACCCAAAAAGTAGAACACAGAAATATTGCCAGGAGCCATGCTGATTGGAAGTCAGTCAGTGTAGACAAAATGTCTCTGGAGTAAGGAAGAGTTGGAGTTGTAGCTTTACTATAACATGGTAGGATTCTTCTGGAAATTGTTAATCTTCTTAGTGGTTTTGTTCAGTCTGTTACCTTAATTTGCTATCTTTGTTTTTTGAGACAGGGTCTCCTTGTAGTCCCAGCTGGCCTGGAATTCCCTGTGTAGACCAGGCTGGCCTCAAACTTACAAGAATCTACCTGTCTCTGCCTCCTTAGTGCTGAGATTAAAGGCGTGTGCCACAAAAAAATCTGCATAACATATTTTTGGTGTACATTTATTTGTCTCTTTATTTTAATTTTTGTTGTTCGACAGTTTGACATTTATGCAGTGAATTTTAGTCATTTTCACTCTCCTCAACCTTCCCATCATCTGCTTTTCTCAACCTCCCCTATTATTGTCTCTGCCCTCAGGCAGATCTCTTGTGAGTTTGAGGCCAGCCTGGTCTACATAGCGAATTCCAGGCCAGCTGGGGCTACAGGGAGACCCTGTCTCAAAAAAACAAACAAAAAAAGGAATAGGTCTTCAATACTTTGTAGTAATTATCTGATAGACTAGAGTACTGTGAAAATTTAAATTATATTTACTTTCTTGGATCTGGAAAGATGATCCAGAAGAGCCTGGATTGCTGGTACAGAAGACCTGAGTTTTGATTCCCAACACCCTTGCTGGGCAGTAGTATACAACCTCCTACAACTCCAGCTCCAGGGAGCATTTACAGGAATTCCAGGACTCACAATGCCTCTGGCTTCAGGCGTCTGCACTCATGTGCACATACCTACATGCAGACACATACACGTAATTCAAAATATAATAAAAATAAAATTTAAAAGACATTTTACTTTATTGTATTTATAAGTTAATAATGAAAACAAAAGATAGTAACAGAAGTATATATTTAAATTATAAGATATGTAAGGTTAAGAGCTCTTTAGTGTTTTATTAGTAGACTTTTTCTTTGATTCTTACTTAGTCTAATATTTAAAAAGCTATCCTTGGTCTTTTGTATTTTGCTAATCATTTTTGAATTTTGGAAGCATACCAGAATTAAAGCATTTTATTTTTTCGACTTAGAATGTGGAGAAGATGGGGCTGGAGAGATGGCTCAGCTGTTGGAGGCTCAGGCTCACAACCTAGACATGGAGAATGTGGGGAGTATCAAGATAGCCACGTGTGTGATAGGTGTTTGTAAGAAGCTTGTTAAGCGAATGCTTTGAATAATGTTTAGGTTTTGATCTTCTGATGGTGCTGGAAGTCAGATGCTGCTCTCAAAGTGCATAGGCATGTACTGTTGACTGTTAGTGAAAGAAGAAACACGTTGTTCCCTAATTAAATTCACGTGCACCAGTGCAGCACAGAGTCTAGAGTACTTGCTAGTACTTAAGAGTATTCTTGTCATACCCTAAACAGGATCTTTTACTAATTCAGATGCTGATTCCTGATTTTTAAAATCAGTTACATGACAGGCCCAGGTGACTTTCCAGTGTTTAGAAACAAGCAAATCTAAAAGCCAATAAAAAATTGTTTCTCTAGCTTGGGACCGCTAATAACAATTCACACAGAAATTGGAAATAGCCAAGAGTCTGTAGTAGTGGTACATACCTGTAATCCTAACATTTGGAGGCTGAGGCAGGAGGATCTTGAGTCCTAGACTAGCCTGGGGTACATAGTAAGATTGTGTCTCAAAGAGAAAAGAGGGAGGGAGGGAACCTGCTTAGAATTAGCCATTTATCACACTGTGCTTTATTTTGACATTATAAAGTATATCATTATTAAAGATGCTACCTTTTAGCTATGTTTTTGGTCAAATTACATTATAAATGCTGCTTTTCAGTTTGTATATTCAGTATATCAAAGAGAATTTTATAGGTCTTTCATGGACTCCGAAAATGTCGATAATTATATTGTATGAAAAGCAGAACATCTGAAGGAATTATCCTGGAAATTGATCACATAATGCAGGCTGTGGCTATCAGAAAAGTAAAATATGCCTAAATATACTTAAATACACATAGGAAATCCTGCTGAGTGTATTGCCCATAGATTTTAGATGGGTTATCTGCCTCTTCCAGACACACACTGATGTGTTGAGGTTTGCCTGATGTTGTCTCTGTGGTTTACTCAAGAGGAAGTGGTTCTTGTGGGTGAAGGTCTGGCCCTTTTGGAGGTTGTTGGTGGCACATGCACTGTCAGCTTATTTCCTGTTTTATTGGCTGCTTGGGCTAGACCCTCTCAGGGCAAGTGCTGCTGAAGGGGTATTTAAGTATTTTGTGGCAGCTGGTTAGGTGTTACAATACTGTATAATACCTACTTCTCAGGTGATGTGAGGGTTAAATTGATATTTGTAAAGTGTTTTGAGATTCTAGGATGAAAAGTGCAGGCATGCTTCTAATTGTATTTGCAGGTTATTGCTATGTTCAGATACTGCTTAGTTGCAGTAAAAACATGTTCACGTGATAAAGTGTTATTTTACTGAACTTGATTTCTGTAACTATTCAAGTGTTTTTTAATCATAAGAGTCATATTAGAATTTTTCCTCTCTGGGGCTAGGGCAATGGCTCAGTTGGTAAAGTGCCTGCCATGTAAGTGTGAGAATCTAAGTGTGGATCCCCAGCACCCATATAAAAGCTGGGGGCCAGCAGCAGGCATCTGTAAGCCCCAGCATGGGCGGGGGGGCGGTTCTCATTTGTCAGCCAGCCTAGCCAATCATTGAGCTCCAGGTTTAATAAGAAACCCTGTTTCTAAGCCTTCAAGATGGCTTACCAGGTAAAGGTGCTTGCCACAAAGCCTGAGGACCTAAGTTCAATCCCTGGGCCCCACATGAGGAAAGGAAAGAACTGACTTCCAAGAGTTGTCCTCCAATCCCCACACCTGTGCTGGGACACTCATGCCCCCCAACCCTCCAAACTAAATAAATAAATGTATTTTTTCAAAAAAATTAAAGAGACCCTGTCTCAAAAAATAAGGTGGAGAGCAGTCAAGGAAGATGCTCCAAATTGATCTCTGATCTCCACATGTATAAGCACTCACACAATGTAGTACACCATCACAAATAATTTTTCTCTTCCAACTCTAATTTTTATGCTGCTTGAGTGAATTTAGAGAAGTGGTAGATACCTTGTCTGTAGTGTTGGTGAAGGCTGGATCACAAAATTTAACACTCAGCAAGCTACTTCATAGTTTAACTGGAATACTAAAGAAATGAAATGGAGGAAATTTCCTTTTGAGATCAGTAACTTTACCATCCATACACAAGTCTATATTTACTTTTGTTGAAACCTAAAAGTGAGCAGATTTGTAGAATTGAATGCCCTGTGTGTGTGTATACACATATTTCTCTTTGGCATTTAGCCCTTGACATTTTTAAAAAGTGATAGTATTTGGTGTACAGAGAGTTAGTCCTTCCCTTTCCCTCCTTCCATCCCTCCCTCTGTCCCTCCCTCCCTCCCTCTCTCCCTCCCTCTCTCTCTTTTTTTTTCTTGACAGGGTCTCCCTGTAGCCTCAGATCACCTAGAACTTGCCAAGTATACCAGGTTGACCTTTCTGCCTCCTGAGTGCTGGAGTTAAAGGTGTGTGCTACCATGCCTGGTGAGAGTTTCTTTAAATCTTAAATTGCCAGCTAATTTTGAGCAGGATAGTTTTTACTTATTTTTAAGTTGTTACTTGCTTTATTATATTCTTAGTATGGGTAAGCATAAGGAAGAAAAAAAATAAGTGATCCAGTTACCTAGATGCTGCTGCTCAGGTTCAAAATGCATGCACCACCCCTACCCCGTCCTCCGCATGCAGTTTGAGGTAGGGAGAGGATAGGATTATGAATTTAAGCCATATATAATGGCATAAAGTAAGTTTTCTTGTTGTCTTAGCTTATTCTCACACCCCTATTGGTTCTCAGACAGACTAGACAGAGGCAACCATATTTAAAAGCTTTTCCCCTCCCCCCGTTTCTCTTCTCTCCCCACCCTGCCCTCCTCTCCTCTCCTTTCCCCTCTCCTCTCCTGTGGACAAGGTCTTGCTACACAGTTCAGGGTAGTCTTGAACTCAATCCTCTTGTCTCTTCTCTTGAGTACTATAATTACAAGTGTGTACCACCCTTGGCTCCACCAAATATTTTAAAACCATATCAGCCTATCATTTTAATATTCTGTGCCTCTGTCCCATAGTAGTAGGTGTTGTCTCTCGGCTCTTGCATGACCTACATGCTGCCATAGCAAACCTCAGGATCTCCGTGTCTGTTGTGGAATGGCTGCACTATCACTTCATGGGTCTTATTTTGAAGCCTGGTGGAAGAAACATCCCTGGTCTGAAATACGCTGTTATGGTGGTAGAAAGAAAGAACAAGAAACTGAGGGAAGTTGTATGGTTACTCTTAAAGCTTTCGTTTAGTCATGGCATACCAGCTCACAAGACACAAGGCAGAATGGGAAAGTTCCTTGTCAGTGGGGTAGGGATGTGTATTCCCATAGGTGGTAACTCATAAGGCTATTTAATCCTTTTAAGGAGGGAAAATAGAAGTTGGGTAATTAACAGTAATATAGTCTTACCACAGGAGGTGCTTAATAAATGCTTGTTATATAGGTTGTTTAGAGTCTATGATAGTTTTAGTTTGGCCTCTTAAATGGAAAACTTCAAACATACAAAAGTACGAACAGTGGTATATTGAACCTCCATGTTCTCTTATTAGCTTCAGCAGTGATGAGTGTGTGGACTGTCTTGGTTCTTCTGTTTCCTTCCCCTCCCTCCTCATGGAATTATATTGAAGCTTCTGAATATCATGTCAAAAGTGAATACTTCACTAAGAATTTCTATTTAGCCTGAAATCGTGACTTACAGAACATCCTCACTGCCTAATAATTCAAGATAATAGTATTGGGACACAATATTCATGTGGTGAGTTTGATGCCAGAACTTGTTTCTGGAGGAGGCTTAGCACAGAATCTACTTTTTTAGCCTCCTCTTTACTCCACTTTAGTGTGTGTGTGTGTGTGTGTGTGTGTGTGTGTGTGTGTGTAACAGAAGTAGGTAATTAACTTCTGGAAAAAAAATAACATTGCAACATTTGATTTGTAGGTCTCATTGAGCTTATGTTGGAATTGAAAGGAATCCTAGCTCTTGACTTCTGGGAGTTCAATCAGTGGTATCATTTGATCTGGTGAGGAACATCATAATCTCCTATGAAAGTCCTGTGCTCACCTATACTACTAGTTTTGCAGAGAAAAGATCTATCACATCCTTAAGGCAATCCTAACGATAATACAATTAAAGTACAGGAATCTAATTTTAATTTAGAAATCATTAAAACTACCCACATCTGCTCAGGTTAATGAATCTGAGGGCCTTTGAGCCTCCATTTCAGCACAAGATGTCAGTGTAATCAATAAGTGTGTCATTTCTGTGGTATAGGGAATAAGGCATTTGTTATACATATAGGATCATTTGGGGTGGAAATAGTGGGAAGCAAATTAAAGAGATAATTCCTTCTATAGTTTGTAGCTTATGGCATGTGACAGTTGTGCCATTGAATAGTGTTTAACATAGTTTAGTGACTAATTAAATTATTATATATAACATGGTAGAAATAGTATACTATTATTAAAATAATTTTCTTTTGACTGGTTTCTTTTTTTTTTTTTTTTTTTTCCTGGTCTTTTTGAGATACGGTCTTACTGTAGCCACAGCTGGCCTGGAACTCACCATGTTGACCAGGCTGGCTGGTCACAGAGATCCATTAGCCTCCGCCTCCCAAATGCCAGGATTAAAGGAGTATGCCACCACGCCTGGCTCTTAACTTACCTCTTATCTCTGTGTAGACACTTAAAGTAGTCTTCATAGGTATGGGAATAGCTTTGGTTTTCTTTAATTATGTTATTAATTAATTTCAGAATCCATATAAAGAACTACAGTTGCAAATGGCTTTTATTGGCTTAAAGAAAATAATTTAAATTTGAGTTTTTCTTGCTGTTGAATTGGTGTTGGTTGCTCAGAACAGAATCTTTATTCTGTTTAAAATATAAATAAGTAGGGGCTGGAGAGAATGGTTCAATGATTAAGAGCACTGGCTGTTCTTTCAGAGGGCCCAGTTTGGTTTCCAGCATCCACGTGGCAGCCATCAGTTGTTGGCTTTACCTCCAGTTCCAGGAGATCTGACACCCTCTTCTGGCCTCTGGTACACTTACATGCAGGTAAAACATACACATAAAATAAAAAAATATGTTTATGTAAGTAAATTTTATCTATGATGAGTCATTTTTTGATGTGCTGTTCTTATTATTTGTATGTTGTTGCATTACAATTGAAAACATTAGTCTTCAGAGATAATAGCTGTCAATATTCTTGTCAGGATAATAGTACTTTGAGTGCATTTTAGTTTCATTTGCTCCTGGCCTATTTGGAAAAGGTTTGTGGTTTCTTGTTACTGTATTTACCCAGAAATTCTACATGATTAGAATTCTTGAGGTAGAGCGGGTATGTAGCCTGGATGTGAGCAGCGAGGAAGCAGGGTGCCTCACCCTGCCATTCCAGCTTTCACAGAACTGCAACACTTCCTTTCTAAAAATAGGAATTAAGCCAGGTGTTACATGGATGAATATTGGTAATATGACTTTTGTCAGTGATAAAAAATAGCTTTTGAGGGAAACGATCTTTCAGCCTTGAACCTGCGTGAATATATTTATTTTTGCTTTTTGCACATGTAAGATGATCAATAGAAGGAAACTTAATCAGGCAGGTGTTGAGAAGAGCTTGAGTTTTCGTGTGTCAGATTTGTTCTGATACTAGCTAAGAGACCTTAGGCAAATTTTCTTTTCTGAATAGTAGTTTAATTTTTTCATCTGTAAAAAATGGGAATAAATAAAATGGTTGTGATGACTCATGCCCGTAATCCCAACATTCAGGAGACAGGAGGATTGGTACAAGTTTGACCAGCCCAGCCAGCCTGAGCACCATAGTGAATTCTATGTCATCTTGGGCTACAAAATGAGGTCCTGAATGGGGGAGTAGGGGAGAGAAAGAGAAGGATAGAGAGAGAGAGAGCGGGGAGAAGGGAGGAGAGTGGGGAGGGGAGAGAAATAGCTTACAATGTGAAGACTGAGGATGCCTCTAAGTGCCTAGCATAGAATAAGAGGTCAGTAAGTTATGGTTACTGTGACTGTTTAGACCTCAAAAATCATGTTTTCCTAAATTTTACTTTTCTATGCTTGTAAAATGATTTTGAGTTACATGTATTTTCAGGTTTTTTCCCCTTGCCTATGATAATATTTAATTTTATATTTCAAAATTTAAATTTACAATTAGAAATAGTTTTAGAAGTGATAAGTTTTTAAAAAGATAGTCATTTCAATGTAGCTTGTAAAAGCAGTAACATTTCCCGGAATAAAGTGGATAAAATATTTAAGATTTGCAGTCAACTCTTTTTTTGGTCATGGGTGTTGAGACACGGTCTAAGTATGTAGCCTAGGCTGGCCTCAAAATCAGCCAGCCTGCTTCAGTCTCTTGAGTGCTGAGATTACAGTCACCTTTGCTTGGCAGCCAACTTTGATGTTTTGTTTTGGGTTCTTTTATTGAGACTAGGTCCATGCTGTCCTAGAATTCCTCATCCTCCTGTCTCATCCCCCCTCCTGAGTGCTAGGATTATAGTTGTGTTCCACCATGCCTGATGGCAGTCAACTTTTAAATCTGCTTTTACTTACTCAGAATTTGTGCTGTTCTATATTTACTAACATTAGTTCATTCATTTATTCATTTATTCAGTAAATATTGACGGCCTGCTCTATGTAGATAATTTTTTTGGTGATAATTTTGAGCTTTTGCTACCTACTTAGTTGCATCAATAATTTAAGAAACTTGTCTATAAGAGTCATATGTATTGGTTGATGCTGAAAATTGAGGCAAGAAGTCACTTTTGTTGTTTTCTGAGATGAGATTTTGTCATGCTGCTCAGGCTGACTTGTATTGCTGGGCCCATCCTCCCAGTTGTAGGCTTAAGGACACATTTTTATTTGGGGAAATAATGATATAAAGTAATATGATTAAATTGATTTTATTTTTCAAGTTAAAAATTACTATGGTTACTTCCTATCATATCCTGTCCTTTTTCTTTTTCTTTAATTACATTTAAGTGAATTAAATAAACTAAAAGGAACTGAAGTAGCATTGGTATAAGTTGAATTTTTTTTTTCCTTTTCCTTTTTGGATTTTTGAGGTAGGATCTCACTTGTAGCCCAGTCTGGTCTCCTTTTGTAGCAATCCTTTTTCAAGCAGTAGGATTACAGGTGTGGGCATCACACCCCATAGATGTTTAATGGATGTTCATTTGCTTTTGTTAGGCTGGTTTTTTGAGATAGGGTCTTGCATATGTAACCCTGACTGGCCTAGAACTTGCTATGTAGACCAGACCGTCCTTAAAATTTCAGCAATCCTCCTATCTCTGCCTCATTAAGTATAGGTGTATACCACCATGCCTGACTAATACTGGTATTTTGAGGCAGTCTTACACTGTCGTCCAGTATAACCTTGAATTTGAGCCAGCCCTCTTTCCTCAGCCTTCTGAATTCTGGGATTACAGGCATGATCCACCATACACCTAGCTGCTCATTGCTTTTGGATTAGGCATTAAAGGAGACTCCACCCATTGATCTCTTTCAGTTAGTAAGTCCCTTATGCCTACATTTTGTGCATCCAGTGACAGTGTGGTAAGTGCAATAGTAATATGGCCAGCCAGTGAGGGATTCTGGAAGTCACAGTAGTTTGATTAATAAGGTAGTGTTTAAAACATGATGATTTGTTGCTCTGCTTTAGATTTTGAAAGGTGACAAGGTATGATCTAGTTGAAAATGAACATTTAAAAACAAAATTTAGCCAGCCATGGTGGTATACCCCTTTAATCCCAACACTTGGGAGGCAGAGCCAGACTGATCTCACAGAGATCAAGGCCAGCTTGGTCTATGTAGTAAGTTCCAAGCCAACTGGGGCTACAGGAAGACCCTGTCTCCAAAAAAAAGTACCCTTAGAAACTTGGAAGGTAGGAAACAATCTTATATTTATCAAGTATAAAACCCTGGGCCCTGATTTAGGTACTGTCTGTACATTATCTTTTTAATCTTT
The DNA here is from genome assembly GCF_000622305.1 of Nannospalax galili. Classification (NCBI taxonomy): domain Eukaryota; kingdom Metazoa; phylum Chordata; class Mammalia; order Rodentia; family Spalacidae; genus Nannospalax; species Nannospalax galili. The sequence goes on from NW_008360328.1 coordinate 1,828,761, forward strand.
TCAATTATGTTTAGTTTGTATTTTCTACCATTTGAAGATGTAATTGTCGAGGCTGGAGAGATGGCTCAGCAGCTAAAAGTGGTAGCTACTCTTGCAGAGGACATGGGTTCAGTTTTTGGCACCCACAGCAGGTAGCTTATAACCACCTGTAACTCCAGTGCCAGGGGATCCAATGACCTCTGGCCTCTGTGGGCATCTGCACACATGGTGCACATAAGCTCATGTAAGTGCATGGGTGCACATGTGCGTGCGCACAAATAAAAATGATAAATCTTTAAAATGGAACTGTCACTTTTGTTGGAGCTACAGACTTAACCTAAATCATAAAACATTGCTACTTTTAATCTTCATGTCTTCTTTGTAAATGCTTTTTTTCCCAATTACTGAAATATTGCAGCATGTTGGGAAGAATACAGCATTCAAAGATTTGTTTTATTTATTTAATGTGTATGTGTGTTTGCCTGTGTGAATTTATGTGCACTGTGTGCGTGCAAGAGCTCATGGAGGCCAGAAGAGGGCATCGATTCCCTACAACTGGAGTTACAGGTGGTGGTGAGCTTCCCTGTAGGTGCTGGGAACTGAATTCAGGTCCTCTCTAAAGATATTTTATTTATTATTTTTATTTTATATGTATGAGTGTATCGCCTGCTGTGTGTAAGTGCACCTGTGTGATGCAGGGCCCACACAGGTCAGAAAAGAGCATTGGATCTCCTGGAACTGGAGTTACAGATGGTTGTTAGCCACCATGTGGATGCTGGGAACTGAACCCAGATCCTCTGCAAGAGCAGCCAGTGCTCTTAACCACGGAGCCATCTCTCTAGCCCTGTTTGTTATTTTTTAAAATTAACCTTTTAAACTATATATATATGGTTTTTTTTTTTTTTTTTTTTTTTCCGGTTTTTTTGAGACAGGGTCTCCCTGTAGCCCCAGCTAGCCTGGAACTTACTGTGTAGACCAGACTGGCCTTGAACTCAGAGAGGTCCGCCTGCCTCTGCCTCCCCAGTGCTGGGATTACAGGTGTGCGCCACCATGCCTGGCCTTATAATTTTTTATAATATGTTTTTAAGTAACTGCAGAAAATCTTGAAGTTAGTAGATAGTTACCTTAAAAACAGAAACTCACGAGTGAAGTAAGAAGTTCTAGGTAAAGGCTGCAGATCAGTTATTTCAGAATTTCACCATGTCTAAAATTTATGCAGAGATGTAGTGTAGAAAGGCAATGCTCTTAGAAGCATTCTTGTACATGCAGAGACATTACAGCCCTTAGGGAGAGCTACAGACCATGTGCCTTGCAGACTTCTGGGAAGCTGCTTTTTCCCATGCTCACAGCCTCCCTGTGAGGTAAAGTTCTGTTCATTTTGCATAAATATTTACCATATCTTGTTTTAGCTAGCATTGCTTCCTCATGCTGTTAACAGTAAGAAGATCCTTGCTTATCCAATTTGAAAAATTTGCTGTTATCAATATGACTAATCTGGAGAACGTTCTGTTGTCTTGGAAGACTGATGAAAAGGTCAAATTAGAGGGCTGGGGGTATAACTTAGTGCTAGAGTGTACCTAGCATGTACCAGGCCCTAAGTTCAATCCCTAGAACAACAAAAAGTCTGAATTGGAGAAATAACAAGGGTAAACTACCACTTATGCTCAATTGATTAAATAATTTAGTTATTATAGGTATTTTCCATATATTTTTTATAGTTTATTTTTATTTTTGTGTATGTGTATGTGTGGGTCCCAGAAGAAGGTATTGGATCCCCTGGAACTGGAATACAGGTGGTTGTGAGCAGCCTCATGTGGGTGCTGGGAATTGAACTCTGGTCCTCTGCAGGAACAGCAAGCCATCTCTCCATCCCCTCCATATTTTATTTTTAAGATGAAGTTACTTGCCATGCAAACAGCATAGATTTGTCTTGTTACAGTTAACAAATTATTATCACTTTCTTATGCTTACTTAAAATTTAAAACATATAATGTGTGTATGTGTGGGCACATGAGCCACAGCATGTATGTGGAGGTCAGGGGACAACTTTGTGTAGTCAGTTCTCTGCTTCCACCTTTATGTACGGTCCAGCAATTGAACCCAGGTGGCCAGGCTTTATGCAGCAAACACCTTTACCTGCTGAACCATTTTGCTGGCCCTGATGTTTACTTTTTGAGAGGAATCATTTACATTTGCATTTACTGTATTTTTTTTTTACAAGTGTTTGCCTATTTAGTAACAGTTACTGGCTTCTCTGTCCTAGGTTCTTCATGGAGGTTGTAGTTAATTCATATAATAACCCAACAAGGCGCATGTTATTCTAATTTCACAGACGAGAAAAGTCCTTTAGATTCAAAGACGTGAATTGACTGGTTTAGTGCCTCCTAGCTAAAAAATTTTTAACTAGGCTTAAAATCCACGTCTTTCAACTTTTGGTTCAGTTTACTTGGTACTGCACACACTTTTGGTAGCTATCTCTGTGTGTACTTAGGTAATATAAATAGAAAG
>NW_008360328.1:1831297-1892231 GCF_000622305.1 Nannospalax galili
ATATATATATATATATATATATATATATCTCTGGATGGCCTGTGGCTCAGAGATCTAATTCTTTCTCTCTCCTAAGTACTGAGCCACCAAACCTGGCCTTAGTTTCTTGTCTTTTATGTATAAATTAAAGCAGTAATTTCTATATGTTTCATAGACCATCTAGGACACTTTATAAGGAGTGTAACTTTTGTTGTTTTATGAGCTCTTCATCCAGGTACTTGAGGCAAAAGGTAGACTGTAAAATAGACTTAATGAGTAATCCCCATGTTTTGATTTCATTAGTAAGAAGAAAATCTTACTTTATTTTGAAATAAGCTAATCCATTTTATTAATCACAAACAGTACAAAACTTTGCATTTTCATATCATTCAGCTTAGGCCCTATCTATGCTGTGACTACCTCTTAGATCTGGCCATTGCATGGATTATTTGCAAGTTTCTGTGCTGTTTCTCTCTTCCCTTCTATTGTTTCTTCTCTCTGTCGTCTTGTCTGTGCTTAGCCTTCATTGCCATCACCAGGCTTCTAATCACTGCTGTCCCAGCCATCTAGGTCCTTTGTTCTTCCTCAGCCCTTTTATTTATTTCTGGTTGAGTCCTTTTGCCAAACCCTACAATTTTCAGACCATGTAATAAATACCCAGAAGGCTTCCTGGATTACTTATTTTTCTTTAGAGTAACCTAGTAAAAATTATTTCGCCTTATATTTAGACTTTTCTCACCCTTTCTTTACCTACCTAGGAGGTAGTGACCCAATCATTAATCTCTCCATTCAAAATAATTTTTTTGAGTAAAAATTATGTGTAAGGTACAGTAATATTTTATGCATATTTTACTAAATCCTTTGAAAGACCCTGTGAGGTAATGGGTTTTGTTGTGTAACTTATAGTTTATAGGGAAAGAAATAGAAACTTAGAAAGTAGCATGACTAATGAGTGGCAAAACCTGGATTTTAGTCCAAGTCTGTCTGACATCCCAGCCTTCACTCTTAGACATTGTATGCTACTGCAGATGCCGGCAGAGTTGAATCAGGTACTGTTTCTGACTTGAAGGAGTCCTTAGTCTGATAAAAGGAGACAAACAGCTAATAGGGATTCAAAAAAAAAAAAAAAAATCCCTAGTGTTTTCTGGATAGGTCAGAAGTAGCTTTGAAGAGAAGATGAATGTTTCTGCCAAATCTGGAAAGTGGGTTGTAGTTATCAGACAGATGAGAGATATAGAAACATTTTACAAGAGCAGTATGAATAAAGCTGCAAAGGTGAAAAGCCATGTGTGGTGGCTTACCCCTGTAATCCCCAGTACTGTGGAGCCAGAGGCAGGAGGATCTGCTGCAGCTTCCAGGTTAGGCTGGTCTATATAATAAGACCCTGCCTTACAAAAAAAAAAAAAAAAAAGACAGGAAAGTTGAAAAAGCTTAGATTTTCTAGGAACTTCATACAGTTTGGTATGGTTAGAACATGGAGGTTGGTGATGATGCTGAAATTGGAGTGGTAGGTGACTCCCAATGATGGAGAGCCGTTTATATTATTTTAAAGGACTATTCTAGTTTGGTTTCAGTTAATGGGATATACACTGTGACCAAAAGCAACTTGGGGAGGAAAGGTTTATTTTATCTTACAAGTCCATCATCAAGGGTGGCACTGCCCACAGTGGGCTGGGCCTGCCCACATCATTCAATAATCAAGATATTTCCCCTCAGACAGGGCTACAGGCCAGTCTAATCTGGGAAATTCCTCAGTTGAGATTCCCTCTTCTCAGGTGACTCTTGATTGTATCAAGTTGATAATAGAAACTAACCAGGACGAAGAGTTTGAGTTTAACATTGGATTATGGGGCTGGAGAGATGACTTAGTGGTTAAGAGTACTGGCTGCTCTTGCAAGAGAACCCAGATTTGATTTCCAGTACTCACATGGCTGCTAACAACCATCTGTAATTCCAGTTCCAGGGGATCCAAGGCCCCCTTCTGGCCTCCACTGGGCACCATGTGTACATACACATGGTGCCATACATGCAGGCAAAACACTGACACACATAAAATAAAAATAAATCTTTAACCTTGGATTATGAAGGCCACTGATGGCCTTGAATTATGGAGGTAATGAGATCATTCAGGTGACCAGGTGGAGAATGAATTAGTCTTGAGAAGCAGTTTTAGGGGCAGAGGCTAATGAGATATTTGAAAGTAATTTAGACGACAAATGAAGCCCTACCAGTCTCATGAGGAAATTGAACCAGAAACACTCAGCTAAGTGACTGAAGTAACAATACATTTGAAAGAGGAGGGGTAAATAAATAAAGTTTCTAGGAAGACACAGAGAATACAGTAGGATAGAGTAAGTGGTGAAAGTGGGGGCCTTTCCAGCATGTATGCTTGTGTGGTGGTTGGCCCTTTTACTAAGGTAGGGAATATGAGGACAAGGAATGCTTGGATTTTATGTTTGGTTGGTTGACTGATTAAAATTGAGGAAGGAAAACTGAAGAACTATAGTAAGGGACAGATTAAGGTACTGTATTAGTTATCCATTGGTATATAATAGATTATCCCCAAACCATGAACTTATTCTGTAGTACCCAAGACAAATCTGTCTGTTTAAATTATTTAAATAGGATGGAAAATTTCGTTTTTCATTTACACTAACCACATATCAAGTCTTCAGTGGCCACATGTAACCAGTGGCTTTTTGGTTCATTATAGGACATTTTATTAGTGCAAAAAAAATTTTTTTTTAATGGTACTAGGGATTGTATCTAGGATTTCACAGGTTAGATGAGTACTCTCTTTTTGAGACAGATTCTTACTTTGTAGTCCAGGCTGACCTTGAATTTGAGATAATCCTCTTGCCTCAGCATCCCAACTGTTAGGATTACAGAAATGAGCTACCACACTCAGCTTCAGCTTTCTCTCTCTCTCTCTCTCTCTCTCTCTCTCTCTCTCTCTCTGTGTGTGTGTGTGTTTTGCCTACATGTAAGTGCACCACATGCATGGGATGCCCAAGGAGGCCAGAAGAGGGCATCATTCCCTGGAACTGTAGTTAAGGAACTGGATGGTTAGCTGCCATGTGGGTGCTGGGAACCAAACCTGAGTCCCATGCAAGAGCAGCCAGTGCTCTTAACCACTGAGCCATCTCTCCAGCCCCCTCTTTTTACTTTTTTAAAAAAAATATTTTATTTTTATTTTATGTGTATGAGTGTATTGCCTGCATGTAGGTGAAGGCACCCATGTCATGCAGTGCGTGGAGGTCAGAAGAGGGCTTCGGATGGTGCTACAGAACAGAAGGGGAAAGACCTACTGTTCCTAAAGGAAAATGGCTCATACATGGCCTTAGGTGGGTTTTTCTGTTTTTATGCCAATAATTCAGGTATAATTGAATTTTCCTGGGCCTCTGGTAATATTCCTCCTAGCCTTTACCGTGGGTGGGTCCATGCCTCCTAAATTGCCTAACTGGGTAGATCAAGAGGCACCCAAATGCCATCAAAATTAGTGTTCTAAGGACCCAATATGAGCCTCAAAATCAAAACAAGTCAATGATTTGACTTATGTCCCAGAGCCAGTGGGGAATGTAATACCCTGAGTGCCTCCATTTTATGTAAATTTAACTGGTCACTCATCTGGTCATAGGCCTACCCCTAGGAAGGTGGGTTATGCTAAATAGCTGGGTGGAATGCCTAGTGCATTAATGAGATAGCCACTTTTTCCTGTCTATAATCCTGCCTACAGGGCAGAACTTCCTAGCTACAGCCGTGTAGTCTGTGAGTTGCCTGCTTCTTCAGAGAAGCGTAATTTCCCTTTTTCTTCTTCATGCCTTTCTTACTACACATGCTTTCTTTAAGGCTTTGGGCTGCCCGTAGCACCTTGCATTTCTTTACTTTTTCTTTAAAGCTTCCTTCTCCCAGCCATGTGGCTGCCAGTCAGCCACATTGACCTCCTTAAGGCAGCTGCCAAGATTACCTGCTCACCTGCCCTGAGGATTTCTTTTTCTTTAAAATTCTAATAAAATTGTAAAAACTTAAAAAAAAATACTGTTTTTATTTTATGTGTATGCTCTGTAAGAGCAACCAGTGCTCTTAATTGCTGAACTATCTCTCCAGCCTTTTTTATTTTTGAGACAGGGTTTTGTTGCCCTGGCAGACCTTGAACTTGTGATCTTCTTGTCTTAACCTCCCAGGAGTAGATGAGATTACAGGGCTGTGCCACCAGGCCTGGCTTGCAAAAAAATTCTTTTGGACAGTGCTGCCAAACATTATTGCACAGAGTTAATTATAATCAGGAATCTAGGAGTTACTTAGCTGAATGGTTCTTGTTCAAAGTTCCTCATAAGGTTTCAGTTAAGATGTCTGCTTCTAGGGGGCTTCAGTTATCTGAAAAGTTGCCTGGGGCTAATGGGTCTATTTCTGAAGCTGTTTACCTGCACTGGGCAAGTGAGTGTTGATTGCTGGGAGGTCTTGGTTTCTCTTTCATGATTTAGACCTCTTTAGGGATGTTTAAAGCAGCCATCTTTGCCCTGAGTGATTAGATAGAGAACAGGATGGAAGTTGTAGTGTTTTGTGAGCTGACTTCAGACACCACACTGTCATTTCCATAATATGTTGGTTCTTATTTTTGTTCAGGTGGGTGGGAACTGTACAAGGGCATTTATACCAGAGGCCATGAGTCAGTGAGGATCATTCTGGAGGCTGTCCACCATGGACACGTACGGGTTAAGGTCATTTGGAAAGTTCCAGTTTTAAATTTTGGTGGTAGCAGAAACCAAGAATTGTAACTCAAATATTTATAGTTGGAAAGGTGATAGAGTTAATGGTTTACTTTGGTTTGTGGTTAAACACCAATAAAAATTAATCTGATTTTAAAATGTCATTGAAAGTTATCTTTGCAATCTGTTCACTCATATATTTCATAGTTCTATTTTTGTATTTATCTTCATTACTTTGTTTTGCTCATAGAGTATTTAAACTTGTCAAGATAATTTAAATTGTTCACGAGTAGATCTATTTGTCAAGATGGGACTGTTGGCAAAGCTCACCTCAGTCATGCATGTGAGCTTACAAATGAGAGACTTCTCCCAGAAATATTTGAAATTCTTCCTGAAGCCCAAATGGATGTATGAAGAGTTTTCCATTCTTTCTGCCAAACTTTGTAGCTCCCATTTTTAAGTTAGATAATGAATACTTTTAGAAGAATTTTTCTTTTCTTTTCTCTACCCCCCATTCCCCCTATTGAGACAGGGTCCCATATATCCTGGGCTGCTTGCATCTAATTTGTTTTCCTCCTGCCTCTACCTCCTAAGTGCTGGGGATTATAGGTGTGGGCTACCATGCTGTGCTAGTTAGTTTTTGGCAACTTGACACTAGTTACTGGGAGGAGAGAACCTAAGTTGAAGCATTGCCTCCTTTAGATTAGCCTGTGGCCAAGTGTGTCAGGCATTTTCATAATTGCTTTGATGTAGGAGGGCCCAGCTCACTCTTGGCCTTTGTATGTGAGAAAGGTAACTGAGGGACTGGAGAGCTGGCTAAGCAGTTAAGAGCACTGGCTGCTCTTGTAGAGGATCCAGGTTCGATTCCCAGCACCCACATGGCAACTAACAACTGTCCGTAACTCCAGTTCCAGGGGATCTGACACCCATTTCTGACTTCCATGGGCACACAGGTGCACTTATATATATGCAGGCAATACACTCATACACATAGAATAAAAATAAGAAATAAAATTTTTTTTAGAAAAATGAAGGTAACTAAGCAACCGTGATCTCTACTCCAGTTCCTGCCTCCAGGTTTCTGCTTGAGTTCTTCCCTTGGCATCCTTTGATGGTGGACTATAAAATGTAAGGTGAAATAACACCACCCCCCCCGTTGGTTTTTGGTCATGGTATTTATCACAGCAGTAGGAAAACAAGCTACTCTTTTTATAGATTAATATTTATTTACTATGTATGTGCATGCTAGTATACAGAGGTCAGGGAGCAACCAGAAGGAGTGGATTCTCTCCTTCCACCATGTGGTTTCTGGGGCTTGAACCCTGGCCATTGGGCTTAGTGGCAGCAGGCACCTTTACCAGCTGAGCCATCTAGCTGGCCATGCCTAACTCTTTCATAAGATTTTTAATAAAAGCTATTACTGACAACAACTAACATTCAACTAACAATGTTGGAAATAGTTGCTACAGAAGCACCAAGAAAAAACATCATGCTTGAAGTTAATGTTTAAGTTGATAATGCCTATAGGTGGCAAATTATATTTAAGAAGCTATTTAGAGGTAAAGTGCTAAAGAGGAGGAATCATTTAGGATTTCATGAAGTCTAAAAACGTTCCATCAGTGTAAAAAGCACCCTATATATTTTTAAGAACTGTGTGTAGGGGAGCAGTGGCTGAGATAACTAATGAGTTTAGTGGATTCATTCTGTTCTGTAAATCATGACTTTACCTATAGTGAGGAAGTACGAGTACACAGTAGTTTATTTTAACACATTTGAAGACTCCTTGCACTCTTGATTGTATAATACCAATCTTGTACTTATATTTGAATTAGTTTACTTAAATATGAAAACAAAAAAAATACGAGCACAGAATTCAAATTATTTTTATGAAAACTGAGTTCTGTCTGCTTTGGAAATGTGGGGTAGGATTATTGAAAAAAATTGCTGTCAACTTAGATGGGAATAAACACAGTTGCAAGTTATTTGTGGAAAGATACATTATACATTTTTATGAGTGTCTTGTTTCTTATTCCACTGTAAGGAAACGGAAGTATGAAATAAATGATAGCTGATGTATTTGGTCTGATTCATACAAGAAAGATAATGAGGCACTTAGGATTATTTTAGTGAAAGAAAATGTCTTTGTCCCACATTTAAAAATTGGCAAATGAGGCGCTGGAGAGATGGCTCTTGCAGAGGACCGGGTTCGATTCCCAGCACCCACATGACAGCTACGAACAGTCCTTAACTCCCGTTCCAGGGGAATCTGAAGCCCTCTTCTAACCTCCAAGGTATTACCGACACGGGTGCACTCACATACGTGCAGGTGATACACTCATACACATAAAATAAAAATAACAGATAAAATATTTTTTAAAAATTGGCAAATGAATACACATTTATATATTTTAAGTTTAAGTAGATTTTAAGATCTTTGTAGTCAACTTTAAATTATTCCCTGATTTGACTCCACTTTTCCATTAAATGACTAATCCCTGGTACCAGGAGATGGGCTAAGACAGGTTTTATTGTGACTGAAGGCATGTCCTGACTTTAGGAGATGTGAAGGGGAGGAAGTCTGAAATATCTCCTGTTTGAGACTGATGTAGTGACCAGGTTGTAGGTGTGCTAGCTGAATTGGTGTTACTGTGCCCAGAGACATTTGAACTACATTTCATGTCTAGTATTTTCAAATATTAATTCTGTTTGCACATTTTTCTAATTGTTACTTTCTTTTTGGCAAATAATACTTTTTTTCTATTTATAATAGTGAAATTAGGTTTCTTTGGAAACGAAAATAATAGTAAAGAGCAATTAAGTAGTGAGTAGTTCATGGTTCTGTGACTGGTAGATCCTTAAGACAGTATTTACTTAGGGGAGACAATAGCTTACAGGGCACATGTACGTTCCCTAACATGCATTCTCAGTACCACCATCCCTTATCACAGACCCATGCTCATCAAGCAGGACTGCCTCTCTAGCAGAGACCCCAGACCAGATTCAGAAGGTGATTGGAGGAGGGGATTTGAATGTCCTGAGACAGTGTTTTAGATAGAGAAATCTTAGAACTTATTTCCAGCTTCACTTGTGTGCTCCCAGTACTTGGAAGGTAGTAAATATTCAAATAGATGAGTAATTGAACAGATAAAACCAAGTAAAGAGTTACAGTACCATGGCATAAGACCAAATTGGACACCAGACCAAAATTTCAGAATTCTTGAGTTCATGTTGTACTGGAAGCATCATCTTTTGTGGTTGTTTACTTATAGCAATTTAAATGAACTCATGACAAAGGGACAGTTATTTTAGCATTTCTTATCTGTATTTGGACATATAAGTTTAACCTTTACAGAAAATGATAAAGTGTGGCTCAGAAGCTTAAGAAATGTTTAAATATATTGATCCATTAATGTTGGGTTTGGCATATAGCTCAAGTCATGAAGAGAATATCAATTTAGCTATAGTTTTTAAACACAGTCATCGACTACAAAAATATTTGAAAAAAAATTAATGACAACATTATTTGTACTAGTGGCAAAGAGAAACTACTCTAAATCTGGTACCTCTGAAATGCTGGGCCTGGAAACTGGAGACGAGAGCTCCCAGGAGACTGATGTTCATAGATAACATACATCTTTAGTTCCAGCACATGGCAGGCAGAGGCAGGCGGATCTCTCTGAGATCAAGGCCAGTCTGGTCCAGTTCCAGACCAGCTGGGGCTACAGATCCCCTCTTCCAATCACCTTCTGAATCTGGTCTGGGGTCTCTGTTAGAAGAGAGGCAGTCCTGCTTGATGAGCATGGGTCTGTGATAAGGGACTGTGGTACTGAGAATGCATGTTAGGGAATGTGCATCTGTCTTGTAATCTATTTTTAGCCCTAAGTAAATAATGCCTTAAGGATCCACTACAGTCACAGAACCCTGAAATATATATATGTGTGTGTGTATTCTATCATTTGATAGGATATGTGAACTCATTAAGGATACTTTCAAGTAAACTTTAATGATGTGTCCTTGGCACACTTTAGCAGATACAGTGTCAAGTCCCCCCACCCCCCCACGCTGAGGAGTGTAGGCCTTCCAGCATGTGGCAAGCACTGTACCATTGAGCTGTACACTAGCTCCAGTTATGTTTTCGTGTGTGTACATGCCTGTGTATGTGTGCTCATGTATGTGCATCGTGTGTGTGTGTGTGTGTGTGTGTGTGTGTGTGTGTGTGTGTGTGTAAGCCAGAAGTCAGTGTCAGGTGACTTCCTCATTGACCTTCCACCTTATTTTTATAAAGTTTTTATTATTACTGTCTGTGTGGGTGCATGTACCATGGCATGTGTGTGTGGAGGTCAGAACACAACTTTATGGAATCACTTTTCTCTTCCACCTTTACCTGGGTTCCAGAGATTGAGCCCAGGTCACCAGCCTTGTGCACCAAGCATCTTTACCCACTGAGCAATCTTGTGAGCCCTGCACCTTATTTTTTAGACATGGTCTTTCATTGAACCTGGAGCTTGCCTATTCACTAAGACTGTCCAACAGGCCCCTGGGATTGTCTTATCTTTGCTTTCCATGTGCTGGGATTATAGGCACACACTAGCATTACAGGTGCATGCTGCTCTGCCTGGCTTTTTACATGGGTGCTAGAGATCTGAATTCAGGTTCTCATGCTTGCATGGCTAGCCATCTTGTAGGCCTTTAATTCATATATATATATAATATTTTTATTTTATGTGTATGAATGTATTGCCTGCATGTATATAAATGCACCCATGTCGTGTAAAGCCTGCGAAAGCCAGAAGAGGGCATCGGCTCCTCTGGAACTGGAGTTACAGACAATTGTTAGCTGCCATATGGGTGTGAGAAATCAAACCTGGATCCTCTGGAAGAAGAACAAGTGTTCTTAGCCGCGGAGCCATCTCTCCAACCCCACTTAATTATATTTTAAATATTTTACTTATTATTTTTATTTTATGTGTATGTGTGTACTTCCTGCATGTAGGTAAGTGCACCCGTGTCGTGCAATACCCGCGGAGGACAAAAGAGGCTGTTGGATCCCCTGGAACTGGAGTTAGGGACAGTTGTTAGCTGCCATGTGGGTGCTGGGATTCGAACCCAGGTCTTCTGTAAGAACAGTGTTCTTAACCGCTGAGCCATCTCTCCAGCCCTTAATTATATTTTAAAAAACATATATCTATATATTTATAAGCATTATAAATAATGCTTAAGGGCTGGAGAGATGACTCAGCAGTTAAGAGCACCGACTGCTTTTGCAGAGGACCCGGGTTCAATTCCCAGCACCCACATGGTGGCTACAAACCATCCTTAACTCCAGTTCCAGGGGAATCTGAAGCCCTCTTCTGACCTCCACTGCATTGTATAACAAGGGCGCACTCATGTACATACAGGCGATACACTCATACACATAAAATAAAAATAATAAAATAGTGAAAAAATAATGCTTAAGAAAATAGACTTGTACTGTATTTAAGCAGTGTTTTTTTTTTTACTTTAAAAATTTATTTATTATTTTTATTTTATGTGTATGTGTGTATTGCCTGCATGTAGGTAAGTGCACCTGTGTCATGCAATGCTGGCGGTGGTCACAAGAGGCTGTCAGATCTCCTGGGACCGGAGTTATGGACAGTGGTTAGCTGCCATGTGGGTGCTGGGATTTGAATCTGGGTCTTCTGCAAGAACAACCGGTGTGCTTACCTGCTGAGCCATCTCTCCAGCCCCTTAGCAGTGTTTTTAAAAGCAGGTGTGGTAGTGGACATCTGTAATCCCAGCATTTGGGAGATTGAGGAAGGAGAATTCAGAGTTTGAGGCAGGCTGCACAACAAATAGTGAAACCCTGCCTCAAGAAAAAAAAAAAAAACCCAAAAAACAAAACAAAAAACCAAAAACGTTTCTGGCTGTGAGTTGGATGATTTTTGTTTTGTTCTTTGTATTTTCTAGGCTTTATGAATATATATTGCTCTTGTAATGATAGACATTTTGTGTTTTAGTGAAACCTCTAGTTTTATATATTTAGTTCTTGTCTTAATTAAAAAATAACTATGGTAATAGTTGAATGAAAATAATTGTTGAGATTAGGAATGCAGATGGGACACTGATAGGAGCATGAGAAGTTCCTGAACCAGGGCAAGGCAGGATTAGAGAAGACTGCATTGAACAATGAGAAAGGAAAAAGAGATCCAGGTTGACTCCCAAGTTTATGAATGTTTGATATAAATGTAATGAATTTGAGATGAAAAGTTTGACTCTTAAAAAATGTTTTTGGAGGCCAGGCAGATGGCTCATAGTTGCTGTGCAAATGTGAGGTACTGAGTTCGGATCCCTAGCACCCACATTAAAACTGGTATGGCAAGTATCTGCAACCTTAGCACTGTACAGGGGGTATAGGGTAGACAGACAGGTCCTAGAAGCTTTGGAACAGCCAGTCTAGCCTAATCTATGAACTCCAGGTTCACTCAAGAACCTGCCTTAAAAAATAAGGCGGTGCCGGGCCTGATGGTGCATGCCTTTAATCTCAGCACTGGAGTGGCAGAAGCAGGTGGATCTCTGTAAGATCAAGGCTAGCCTAGTCTACATAAAGAGTTCTAGGCCATCTGGGGCTACAGGGAGACCTTGTCTCAGTGCCTCCCCCCTCCCCAAAAAGTGGTGAGCTGGAGAGCAGTAGAGAAAGATGCCTGACTGTGAATTCTTCTACTATGTGAATCCTGGGGATTTTGAACTCAGGTTGTTAGTCTTGGTTGCAGGTGCCTTTACCCATGGAGCCATCTTACCTAACTGGGAAGGCTAATTCATGGTTCAAATAGAAATTACACATATTCTTGGTAGCACTTACAACAACAACAACAACAAAAAAAAAAAGGCAGGAAAAAAAATCACTTTGCCAACTATTCTTCACTGTAAGAGGAAGGTTTAATTAAGAACAATATAAAGAAATCCACCACCCCCCAATCCCCGCTTTCTTTTGCTTTCTATTTTCTTAAATAGCCCAGGCTGATCCTTCTGCTTCTACCACCCTAGTGCTGGGATTATATGTGTGTGAGCCACTCATTCCTGGCAAGAAATCTTTCTTGAGGTTCTAAACTTTAAATTTAGGAGTATCTCCTCTGGGAGAGTTGTGTTTGATCATTTTCATGCAATTCTGTGGGCAGTAAAATAATACAGTGAATGCTATATCATTGCAAACCAGTTGGTCTTTGGGGTTCCTTCATTTTTGCTGAAGTATTGGTGATTTTTTTTTTCTGACTGTGAGCACCAGAGAAATTAACATGTACATAGTGGCATATTTTTATCTAACACAGGTAGGTAGAAATAAACAGAAAGGAAAAAAATTAACTAGTTACTGCTACAATGCCTAATAGAGTTGATAGTTTTAAAAGCTTAATTGTTAACTGGGTATGGTGGTGCACACCTATAATCCCAGCACTTGGAAGCAGAGGCAGGCAGATGTCTGTTAGTTTGAGGCTAGCATGGTCTACATAGTAAGACCCTGTTTCAAAAAAAAAAAGAAGTTTAATTGCTGTCCAGCTGTCTTTGTTTCTGGTTGTTTTGGTGCTTATACAAGTAGGGCTCAACGTGTAAGGGAAAGGTGTGATTTCACATATTGCATCCCAGAATGATTGTGTTTTGTGAGTAGCATTGAAACGTTCCTTGGGCTTTTGGAAAAAATGTGACAATGGGAGTTTTTCCTAGGTTACAGAATGGTACAAAGTAATTCTAATATTTATATGCTTTTTTAAAAAACCATTATTTTTTACTTTTATTTGCATGTATGTAGGCATGTGTTTGAATGTATGCCACTTGTGCGCTGTTGTCCATGGAGACCAGAAGAGGGCATTAGGTACCCTGGACTTGGAGTTACAAGCAGTTGTACTGGGAGCTTATGTCTCCTGGAATTGCTGGCAGTGCTCTTTACAGCTGAGCCATTTCTCCAGCCCATGCATTTTGTTTTTAAGATAATAAATGCTTTGCTATGTAGACCAGCCTGAACTCAGACTCTTAATCCTGTTGCTTCAGCCTCCTGAGTGCTGGTTTTATAGGCATGTTCCATCTCTTGTCCAGCTTAAGTGCTTTTAGTAATAAAAATATCAGAAGAAGTTGCTTATAGCTTCACTGCTAGGCCTCTCTGCTTTTCTGAGTTGTGTCTAAAAAGTGTAACTCTTCCTTTTCTTTATCATCTTTTGGTATACTGGCCGAAAGCCTAAGCATGTTTTCCCTGACACCCAGAATTTTCTTATTGTTTCTTTGAAGACCTCTCACCCCCAGTCCCCTTCTAGAGCTGCTTGCCTTCCTTCATACTCAACTGAAAAGACATGACTTTCTCTCCTTTTGTACATCTTCCTGGCGGCTGCCAGGATTTTCACCTTGTCTGCCCTGTTATTTTTTTCTCAAACTCTCAAAAACTGATCCTTCAGTTTCAAGAAAGAACAACTTGTTAAAAAAACCTTTGTGATGGGCCCAAATGTTCCATTATGGAATGGAGAGGAAAATTTATGTGGAATTTAAGATAGTATGATATTACTATCCAGTTTATTTAGTTTAATGTTTTTGAGACTGGGTCTCAACGTAGCTCAGGCTAACCTCCAACATGCTACATAGCTAAGGATGACCTTGAACTCCTGTTTCTCTACCTCCTGAGTGCTGAGATTGCAGGGGTATGTCACCATACCCAGTAATTTACTGATATGTTTGTTTGTTTATTCGAGGTGGGGTCTCACTTGCTAAGCTGGGCTGGCCCGTGCTCACCATGTAGACTAGACTGGTCTCCAGCTCTTTTTTATCCTGCTCTAGCTCACCAAGCGTGGGTGCAGATGTGCACCACCACCCCAGTTGTGTTTCATGTACATTTTTTTTTTTTCCAGTGCTGTGGTTTGAACACAGGTCAAAGCCTTGCGCATGTTGGCAAAAGCTCTGCTGCTGTGCTTATCCCCAGCCCTTCATTTTTCAAGTCTTGTTTTGTAGCCAGCCTTGAACACAATATGTCACCCAGGCTGGCCTCCAGCTCTATCATCCTGCCTCAGCCTCTTGAGTGCTGCTGGGATTACCGGTATTTGCTGCTCAGTGAGTAGTCATTTTATTAAAGGGAATCATCATTTGCTTCTTTTCTGAGATGCACTGACTACAGGGCTGTGTACTTAGCTTATTTAATCCTAAAGCATTCCTCTAGAGCAAGTATTTAATCATTGAGGAAATTGAGATCAGGGTCACAAACCATTGAGTGATTGTACCACATTTTGACCTCAGCCTGACTGGTACCCAAACCTATTTTTTTTTTTTAAGAAAGTATTGATAAGTAAATGTTATCTGATCCTTAAATTAGTTTTATTTGTCAGCATTTGTAATAAAGTAGTTGTTCTGTAGCTGCTGGCCAGAAAGATTTTTTTTTTTAACTTTAGTGTCTAGCTCACAGCATGTTAGCAGCATTTCAGAGAGTTAAGTCAGGGAAATGGTAATATGTGCCATTCAAACATTTCATTTACTCCTTTACAGAGATTAATTAGGAAGCTTCAACAAAAGCGATTATTCTGTGGGTATATAAGACTACTTAATTCTCTAAGTTAATTTAAAAACTTTTAAATGGGGGGAGCTCTCTTATCTCTCAGTTATTTAATGAGTTTCAATTTGGCAGCAATATCTAGTTATCTAGGTTTTGGGAGTTTTTTTTTGTTTTTGTTTTTGTTTTTGTTTTTTTTGAGACAGGCTCTCCCTGTTGCCCCAGCTGGCCTAAAACTTGTTGTGTGGATTAGGCTGGCCTCTAACTCACAGAGGTCTGCCTGCATCTGCCTCCCAAGTGCTAGGACTAAAAGCATGTGCCCGCCCCTAATATCTAGTTTTTAAGATTTCTGTTCCTCTTTGTTTTACTTCATTATGAAATACTGCAAATATAAAAACCAAAAAATAATATAGAATGAACAGCCATGTGTATATTACCTAGTGTCATCCTTTGTGATGAAGGTGAAAAAATAGAAATGAAAAAGTGGGGCTCTTCCCTCTTCTCTCTGGTTCCATAGGTGAACGCTAGAGTGAACTGGGTGCTTAGTGCTCCCATATACCATTTAATACTTTGCTACACAGTTCGTCTCTATACTTTAAACTTTGTAAAATTTGAATTCTTGTTATATTCTGTATCTTAAATGAAATATTAATAAACAAATGACCAATTATGATAAACCTTAATTGTTAATAATAAAATGGGGCAGAAGTAGGATTTTTTTTTTAATACATTTATTTCGGCTAGAGATGTCCCAAATAGCAGTGCTTCTACTGGTCTTTCAGTTCCTCAGTCTTCTGATGGCAGACGACCGTGACAACAGAAGTGGTGGTGTAGGTACAGGCTCCACCAGCCACTGTTCTCATGCAGGAACCACAGTGCCAGATGCCAACAGGCCGTCCCTTCATCTTGGTCTTGTCACAGAAGGAGCAAGTATACTTGGCTGCTGGCTGATTTCAATCTTCTTCACCATTTTCCTGAGGGAGGCTCCATAGCGGTCCCATGTTGACCCCCATCCAGACCTTCATGCTGCGTTTAAGCCATGTTGCCATAACCTAGGCCCGAGCCAGAAGTAGGGATTTTAATTTTTCCACATGAATAACTGTTGCCCCATTTGTTGTATAGTCTGTCTTTCCCTATTGATTTACAGTGCCGTTTTTCTCATTCACAATTCTTCCCTATCTTGTGGATTTGCTTCTGAACTTTACCTTTCCCATTGGTTTGATGGTTTCTATAGCAACAGCTTAATTACTTCAGTTCTGTAAGCATAATAAGTATCCTTATCGAGTTTTTCTTCAAAATTTTCATTGCTATTCTTGGCTTTTTCTTTATGAAGTTTGCGATTAACAGTTAGATTCAATATAAAGTCTTTGCTTTACTGGTTTTAAAATTTTTTAATTGACCAGAGAGATGGCTCAGCCATTAAGAGCACTGGCTGCTCTTGCAGAGAACTCTGGTTTGGTTCTCAGTACCCACATGTGGCTAACAACCACCGTTAACTCTAGTTCCAGGGGATTCTCCACCCTCTTTTGACCTCCAAGGTCATGATGCCAGTACATATACATGCAGGCAATATATATTGCTCATACACATAAAAATAATAAATAGCTGGGTGTGGTGGTGCATGCCTTTAATCCCAGCACTCGGGAGGCAGAGGCAAGTGGATCTCTGTGAGTTCAAGGCCAGCCTGGTCTACATAGTGAGTTCCAGGACAGCTAAAGCTACAGGGAGACCCTGTCTCAAAAAGACAAAAATAAATAAATAAATAAAATATTTTTTTAAAGTTATAATTGCATTGCATATTCAACTGAGTGTGGAAAAAATAGATATCTTTATAATACTGACTTTTGATATGTGTGCTATATTTAGTAATTTTAGGTCTTTTGTAGTACCTATTTAGTAATTTGTGATTTATTTATTCATTTTTGCTTTTGTGTGTGGTTTTTTAAATTTTTTAATTTAATAACCACATGATTAGAAGAAGCATTTCATTACAGTTTTAACATATTCAGTAACAATTTCCAGAGCAAGAGTACATCTCTTTCAAAAGTGGATGTAAATTTTTAGGTTCACAGTTGAATTAATACAGTTATACAATATTGAACTCAGTATAAACCCTGTAAGACATCAAATTGAATGAGTTTTTACCTTTTAAAGAAGTGCTCCATTTCATTTTAAAATATGCTGTTTCCTACATTTTTTTAATGCTACTAACGCTTAGATGTTTGCACGTGTCTTTTATCTCTATGTATCTGATTATTACTAGTCACAGTTGGTTACACTTGGATCCTTGGCACCTGAGTATGGATATAAAGTCACCAGGGAGATTTCAGTGGTAATGTTTATCACCTCTACTAATTAACATGAAGTAAATTTTTATGTTTCCTCCTAAAATATGTCTTTTCTTTTTAATTTGTTGATTTTTTTGTGTGTGTATCTCATATAGAACACCCCACACAATCTTACTCATCTGTATATACCCACTTCCCAAATGGCACCCTCCCATAGCCCCCCACCCCCCAGCCCATATACCCTGTCATCCTGTTACTGTCCACTGTGTTGTCAGTGCCCCCAGCCATTCCCCAGTGCTTGTCCATCTGCTGAATCTAGTCAGCCTATCTAGAGATCCTTGTTTTAGGAAGATCAGCTGTTCCTCATCTAGCAGCAATCAGTTGTCAATATTCCTTTAGATAAGATTGGGGTCTGCTCTTCATTTTCCCAGTTCTGTACTGGGTTACTGTCTGTGAGTCTTTTGGGTCACCCTGGCTAGTAACTCAAAGGAAGGTATCTCCTGTCTGGCATTGTTTCTTGTTAGGTAGCCTTTAGCTATACATATGGACTCTTAAAAAAAATTATATTGACCTCATTAATCTTTGATTATTCTTTCCTTTTGGGTGTTTAAGACCCTACAATGGCCCAGATAAACCAATTTATTTTTACTCTTAAGGTCATTTGAGGATCTGTTCCTCATGGGTAACATGGGCTTGGGAGGAGCCCCTGGCTCCATTCTTTTACCTGTTCTGTCTATGTGAAGATAAGTTCTCACTGGCTGGCTTGGAACTCGCTTTGTGGCCCAGGTGGGCCTCAAACTCACAGACATCTGCCTGCTTCTGCCTCCCAAGTGCTGGAATCAAAGATGTACCACACCAAACCCATCTGTAATTTGTGACTTTCACTGAGAGGTCTGAGAACTCTTTTTGCTAAGATTGTTACAGGTATTTGATAATTTTCACTCACTGTTATGATTGGTTGGTAGTATCTTCTTTCCCTTTTTCTCCCTCCCTTATCTCTTCCTTCTTTTTTTCTCTTCTTTTTCCTTCCCCAGTCTGATTCTTTTCTTTTTCTTTTTTCCAGTTCTCTCTATCCTTCCCATCCTTATCTAACATTCTAAATTTATTTTGTCTTCGCTGAAAGCTCCGTTTAAAGCATTATGTAGATGAAAGCATGTGGTGGTCAGAACTGCTGGGACTGAGACCCTGCTTTATTTCTCAAGAATTACAAAGACAGTTAAGTCAACTTTTCTGAGCCTAATTCTCCTGCATAGGAGGAAAATAATATTTTTATAATAAAAATTTACTTCAGAGAATCAAATGACATGTATGTGAAACTTTTGCCTAATTAATAAAAATTCAGTACAAGGGCTGGATGTGTGTGCATGCCTCAGTAACGGAGCACTTGCCTAGCATACCCAAGGCCCTGGTTTCCCTTAGCCTCAAAACCACCACAAAAAAATTACATTCAGCATTCTAAAAAAAGGTGTATAGTACTTTATAACAACACAACCATAGACATACTCCAGTTAAAGGTGTTAAATAATAAACCATTGGGGGTTTATAGTTTAGTGGAGGAACATGTGCTGAGCATGTACAAGGTGCAGCACCACAAAATACAAATAAAAAAATCAAGTTGTTATTGTGAAGTTAACACTCATATAATTCTGAAAGCTAATAGAGCCCTTGGGATTTAACCCTTCTCTTTTGGGGATAGAAGAGGATACATTAGTATGATTTGGGTCCATTAGTAGGTATATTTCCTCCTTTGTTATTTTTTTAAAAAAAACTTGTTAACTATTTTTGCTGCTGTTAAATTGCTTTTATTTTGTTTCGAAGACAGAGTCTAACTATGTAGCTCAGGCTGGCCTAAAACTTTGAATCTTCCTGCCTCAGGCTTCTGAGTGCTGGATTATCAATGTGGCCACAACACCCAGCCTATATACTAAACTCCTTGCTTTTAAAATGTCATTTATTTATTGTATGCGTGTGTGTACATGCATACATGCGTACATATGTATACATGCATGTCACAACATTTATGAAGGTCAAAGGATAACTTGTGGGAATCAGTTCTGTCCTTCCACCAAGTTAGTCCCAGAGATTGGACTCAGGTCGTCAGGCTTGGTGGCAAACACCTTTACTTGCTTTAATTTTTTACATTATTTTTATTTTATGCGTATGCATGTATTGCCTGCATGTAGGTAAGTGCACCCATGTTGACCAATGCCCACAGAGGTCAGAAGAGGCTGTCAGATCCCCTGGAACTGGAGTTACGGACAGTTGTTAGTTGCCATGTGGGTGCTGGGATTTGAACCCAGGTCTTCTGCAAGAACAACCAGTGTTCTTAACCACTGAGCTATCTCTCCAGTCCCTAATTTATTTAACATTTTATTTATTATTTGTATGTGTATGAGTGCATTGCCTGCATGTATGTAAGTGCACCCTTGTTGTGCAGTGCTCACAGAGGTCAGAAGAGGGCATCAGATCACCTGGGACAGGAGTTAAGGAAGGATGTTAACACCATGTTGGTGCTGGGAATCAAACCTGTTCTCTGTAAGAACAAGCAACCAGTGCTTTTACCTTCTGATCTATCTCTACAGCCTAAACAAGTTTTTATATTCTCCTCAGTCTCTTCTATAAAATGTCAGCTTCAAGAGATTTTGAATATATATGTATGTATATACCCTCCCCCCAGAATTGAAAATAAATGCAAATAAGGAAAATTATTCAGGATGAATCTGGTCTCAAACAGTATTTTTTTTTCAAGATTTACTTATTTTTATTTTTGCATGTATGAAGTTTTGGCTGCATGTATGTGTGTATACCATGTGTGTGCCTGGTACCTGTAGAGCCCAGTAGAGTGCATCAGATCCTCCGGAACTGGAGTTACGGGTTGTTATGCTCCCTGATATGAGTGTTGGGAACTGAACTTGGGGCCTTTGGAAAAGTAGCTCATATTTTTAACTACTGAGCCATCTCTCCTGCCCCTCAAATGATATTTTAATAGAAGTAATTGGTGGGTTTTTGTTTGTTTTTGGTGGTATAGTCTCATTTGGGTCATGCTGTTCTGAAACTTGCTGTGTAACCCAGGACAACTGTAAATCAACTTCAAATTGATGATCCCATGATCCACTTGCTTTGCCAAGTGCTGGATAATAGATGTGTGCCACCATAGACAACAGAAGTAGTTTCTTAAAGTATGACAGTGACTGTTACATAAAATTTGAGACATAAAAATCAGGAAAGATATTGAACCTGTTACCAGCTCCAGTAATAAAAATACAGTGTAAGCTTTTTCATCTGTACAAGATGCAGTCACAGTTTTCTTTCCCCCACTTGTCTAATCTGACTTGCTAGTAATAGCTACCCTTAAAATCTTTACACAAATGAACTTCCCTCATATGGATTGTTTTGTAACTTGAAATTTTCATTTAGCAATTTACTTTTCTCCCTTTCTATGAGTAACTGATTATATTTAGTCAGATATATTAGCGGCTCAGGTTACCATCATAGCTCTCTTATTTTTAAGTGTCGCATATAGATATTTTGTACTTTTAAATTTCTTTTCTTTTTCTTTCTTTTTTTATTTTTTGGTCTTTTTGAGACAGGGTCTCCCTGCAGTCCCAGCTGGCTTGGATCTCATTATGTAGACTAGGCTGGCCTTGAACTCATAGAGATCCGCCTGCCTCTGCCTCCCAAGTGCTGGGACTACAGGCATGCACCACCACGCCCTGCAAGATATTTTGTACTTTTAAATTTCTAAAACTATCGAATATCAACTCTTGGCTTAGAAGGATACACTAGTAATTTGATTTCACCCATCAGTCCTTTTCCGAGGAAGACATGGAAGAGATTGATGTTTCGTTTTAATTTCCCAACAGAGATTAAGAAAGAGCTAAAACCATTTAAACTCAAATAAGTATGCTTAGACTAACCCTCTACTCCCACCTTTCCCGTGTAACTAGCCACTGTGTGTCTGGGGTTATAAGCAAAATTAGTCTTCTTACCACGGAAACTGAACATTCATTAACAACTGGTTTTATTTTGAAACGTATTATATAGCAAACACCAAAGAGTGCATTGTTGCTGTAATCCATGGGAGTCTTGAGATTGACGTCAAAACACAAGTGCAGCTGTATAAGCAATAGGACGAGTATTTCTAACATCCCTATTAGAGAGCATCTTTTGACCTTTCCTTTTATATTTTCTTCACAAGCATTATATAGTCAAAAAAATAGCTTTGTAATTTTCTGCCGAAACTGCAGTGGTGGTGTTTAAATCAACACCTGTGCAATCCTTTTCTTGATTCCCTTTCCTTTTGAACTTTCCTTTCTCTGTATTGTTTGAAGTTGTGATGACATAATAGCTTGAGAAACTGAAGAAGATATAGATAGCCCATACATGCACTCTCAGTTTCCTCAGCTATTAACATGTTGCATTTGTTACAGTTACTAACTAAAGTTCATACTTTATTCAAATTTCTTTTTTTAAGCCTGTTGTTCTATTTCTGTTCTGAGGTGCCATTTTAAATTAAGTCATCATATCTCTAGATTTTTCTTGGCTGTGACATTTTTAGACTTTGTTTTTGATGGTCTTGATTTTTCTGAGGGGTCTGATTAGACACATTTTAGAATGCCTCCAAATTGGAATTTCTTTTGTGTTTTTCCTCATGATTAGACTGGAGTTGTCTATAGGGCAGGGAGTATATTGTAGCTCAGGGATAGAGCTCCTGCATAGCATGTCCAAGACAGGATCAACTACATTGAGAGTTCTAGACCAACCATTTAATTAGTTTCATTTAATTAGCACTCTCCTCCCCTCCCCTCCCCTCCCCCTCCTGGTTGTCCTAGTTTCTTATCTCTAGACGAAACACCTGAAAGAAACCATTCAAAGAAGGAAAGATTGATTTTTGGCTAACAGCTTCATAGGTTTTAGTCCTTGGATAACTGTTTTCATTGCTATGGGCCTGTGGTGAGGCAGAACATCAGGAGGATGTGGCAGAACAAAACTACACACCTGGTAGCTGGGGAGGTACGTAAGTAGATAGACATATAGAGACAGAGAAAAGAGAAGTAGAGGGAGAGACAGAGATAGGAAGGGCCTAGAGAGGAACCCTGCAGCGGCACAAGTGTAGTTTCTATCCTCTCTCAGTAATACCATCAAATTATGAATTCATCAGTAAATTAATCCTCTGATTAGGTCAGAGCCCTCATGATCAGATCCAGTCTCCCCGATAATTGAACGCACGAGCTGCATGAAGATCAAACCTTCAGTGTTTGAGCCTTTTAAGGAGAGATACCTCATATCTAAATACAACACTGGAGCTTTGATTATGATTGTGGTGAATCCAGATCAGCTAAGGGGGAATTGACATCTTAAAAAGACTCTTCTGATTGATGGGCATAATCTCTCTTAATTGTAGTCTTTTCTCAAGGGACTTTAGTAGTTTTCAGTGTACATGTATTGCCATAGTATAATTTTATCCCTCTGTATTTTATGTGTTTTGAGGCTATTGTAAATAGTATTCAGCAGTTAAATTTGAATTATTCCTAATATGTAAAACTAAATAATTTAAGTCATACTATATAGTCTAAGTTGGCCTGGAACTTCCTTCTTGTTGTTATTGTTGTGGTTATTGTTTATTTGTTTGCTGTAGCCCCAGCTGGCTTGGAACTTGCTGTGTAGACCAGGCTGGCCTTGATCTCACAGAGATCCACTTGCCTCTGTCTGTTGAGTACTGGGATTAAAGGTGAAAAGGTGTGTGCTACTGGGCCCAGATGGTGCTTCCATTTCTTTTCTTTTTTTAAAATATTTTATTATTTTTCTTTTATGTGTATGCATGTATTGCCTACATGTAGGTAAGTGCACCCATGTTGTACAATGCCCATGGAGGACAGAAGAGGCTGTCGGATCCCCTGGAACTGGAGTTATGGACAGTTGTTAGCTACCATGTGGGTGCTGGGATTCAAACCTGGGTTTTCTGTGAGATCATTAACTGCTGAGCCATCTCTCCAGCCCCCGGAGCTTCCATTTCTTAAATGTATGATTATACCGTATGTGAGTAAAGACAATTGCACTTCTTTCAGTGCCTTTTTTTTTTTTTTTTTTTTTTTTTTTAAGGCAGAGTCTTTCTATGTAGCCCTGGCTGGCCTGGAGCTTACTTAGACTAGGCTAGCCTTGAACTTGTGGGCTTGTGGTGATCCTCCTTCCACTCCTTGGGTATATAGGCATGTGCTGCTCCCACACCTATTTTATAATTGTATTGCTGGGAATTGAATCCAGGGCCCTCATGCTTACTAGATGAATACTTTAGGGTTGAGCCATATCACCACCCAGCAAACCCTTTTCATATTTACTTTCATTATCTCATTCATTTGTCTAAAGTGTCTTAAAAGAAGAAAAAAATGGTGAGAGTGTACCTCCATTTATCTTTACCTGGTTCTTGATGTTAAGAGAAAGGCAGTAATTTACAATTAAGCATGATGCTAGGTGCTTGTTTTTCATACATGTCCTTTATCATTTGAGTGAATTATCTTCTATTTCTAATATGTGAGAAATTTTATCATCAACAGGTATTGACTTGTCAAAAACCGTTTCTGTATGATATGACATGATTACATAGTTTTTCTATATTATCTTTTTATACAGCTTTTTAAAGTTATATTGTGTGTCTTTGTTTTGTGTGTGCCTACTAATTTTTATATATATCTATACATATATATACACACACATATATAAAATTCAGTGTGAGCTTATATTGAGAGGTATTTTAAGAATTTTTTGTGTGTGTTTGTATGTATGTGCACCACATGTGTACGGGCAGTTGTGAGCAGCCATGTGGGTGCTGGGAACTGAATCCAGGTCCTCTGGAAGAGCAGCAAGTGCTCTTAACTACTGAGCCATTTCTCCAGCCCTGATGTCTTTTTTTTACACAGTGCCACAGGGTTCTCTCTAGTCCTCTTATTTATCTATAACTTCTGTAAATGACAGGAAGAAACATTTTATTTGTTCAACTCTAGTTAAGACTACTAACCTGTACTCTGTAAGATTTTAAAATTCCAACTAGAGTATAATATTTATATTTATATTTATATTTATATACAGTTCCTTTTGTCATTAGCCTTATATTTTCAAGTCATAATGCTATTTTCAAAAGTTAAGCCAGCATATGTGTATGTGTGTGCTTGTGTGTGCATGTGATTGAACGTAGGATCTTGTACATGCCAGGCGTGCATTCTACCATGAGCAATATCCCCAGTCCTTTTGTTTTCTACTTTTAATTTTTGTGACAGGGTCTTAATAAGTTACCCATATTGGTTTTTAAACTGACTCTGGAGCACATGCAGGCCTTGAATTTGTGATCCTCCTGCCTTAGCCACCTGAGCACCTGGGATTATAGGCCTTTTATCCACTGAGCAGCCTCACTGACCCCAGCACCTTTCTTTTTATATGTATATTGGTTTTTTGGAGTTTTAGGGAGGTTGAGAAAATTATGTACTTCTTCTGAACTCTGAAAACACTGGATTTTAGATGAAAGGGTGGTTTCCATTATAAAGGAGGTAGGAGAAACTAGGGAAGAGCCAAGTTTTAGTTAAGGCCAGGAAGTTGAAATATGCTTTATGAGGAAGCTGAAATTAAGGTATTTGGTTTGCTGTAGAAAGTGGTAGAAAGAGAAACAGTAAAAAATTTATTTGATAAGAGGGGTTATATGATTAGTAAGTGGCTAGCATTTTTTTTTTTTTTTTTTGTGACCAGACAATAGAGATGTTGAGATAGGAAATTTTAGTTGACTTCAAGTTCTAAGTTGACATGGTGTGAAATTGCTTCAGCAGTATCGCTTCACAGACTTTGGTCTATGGGAACGTCATGATTAGGGAGGTGGGCTGGTGATGGAGATGGGCATCAGAGCATGGGACTGCAGGCTAGCTAGAGGACATTTAATGGCACTAGCAATCAGTAGTCTTTTTTGACTGGTTTCTTTTGCAGATTGAGGATATTTTCTTTGACCACTAACTTAAGTACATATAAATCATAAGCTTAATGAATCTGACCTTTAATATTTAAGAGTATTAAAAGTCATTAGTCTGTTTTGAAGAGCTACAACTTATTTCTTCCTTTATTTTTTTGAGACAGGTTTTTACCATGCAATCTTTTTTGAGACAGGGTTTCACTATGCAATCTGACTGGCTGAAACTCACGTAGAGGCTGGCCTCTCACAGATATCTGCCTGACTCTGCATCTGCTTCCTGAGTGCTATAATTAAAGGCATGCACCATCACACCAGGCCCAAAGAGCCACAAAGTTTAATTGCCAAGGTGTAGAATCATATTCCTCAGAATCTGAGTTGTCTTAGATCATTAACTTGTTCTTTGGTCTGTAAATTCCTGAAACTCTAAGAGCCTTGGGCTATAATTTATGTGGGTAAAGTGATTGTTCGGGTTGATCTAAAGATAGATATAGTCATACATTTTAAGGAATATGTTATATAATGAAATGGCATGTTTTTCATTCATTGCTAATATATTGGTCCCAGAAGTTAATGTGTATGCAAACTGTCAAGTTGGATTGATGGTTCAGAGCAGGAAAGTAGAGACTAATAACTCTTCCTAGTGTGATAGTGCTTTTGTTAGAGGACAGTGTTTGAAACACACTACTATTTTAACAAAATTATATGGCTTCTAGGGATTAGACTGGATGAATGAATATGTCTCTTACCTCCATTCTACTGGAAATGGCAAGGATGCTGGTTAACAGTGTGTCAGACATCATACTGCCTGAGGCATAGTTGGAGACCTGGGAAGATTTACAATAATCAACACAAACAGAATAGCATGAAGAAATTTCAGTCCTCCCAGCCTTGCTTACAAACTTAATTAGGCTTATTAGGGCAGAAAATATTTTTCTTACCTCCCCACTTTTTTTTTTTTTTTGTCGGTTTCTCCTCCACTCCTACCTCCTGTTCCAGATTCTTTGTAGGGGGTCATATTACTAACAAAAGGGACTTAAAAAAAAATACTGATTTACTTGGTTCATTTGGCTTATTAGGAAAAGGAGTAGAAATGATGACAAAATAGGTATCTGAAAGACTTCACTTGTACTGTTTTCAGGAAATTCCACATTTAAAAATCACTGTATTCAGAAAAAAAATTGTGGTTCTATAATTAGATCTTGTGCAAGTCTTTTTAATTTTATGGGAGCTGTTTGGCTTGCTGTCTTAGAAATTGTCAGCTAAGCTAACTTGCTTTTTCTGTCAGTTATCTACATTTTATGGTGTAATTTAGGGGGCTGTACACGGATGCTGTTCTTTGCCTTTCCATTAGCTGTGCAGTCTTGGGCTTCAGATGATGATGGCAAATGATTGGGGGTAGGAGAAGAGGTGGGGTTTCTTCTTAGCATCCCTTTTGTGGTCAGTAAAATCACTGACAAATGCCTTTTCAAGGATGTGGAATGTATGGATAAAGGAAAAACCTGGGATTGCTAGTAGAGTGGTGTTGGGTGAGGATTCACTCTCCTGAGCTCCATGGAAACAAGCCTTTTGAGCTGCATCTGCTGATTTGTTCGGTTATCCAGGTACTCTATGGCAGTCTTTGTTTTCTCTGTAGTGTAGGAAATAAGGTAAAAATGGTAGAAAAATAGCTTCAGTAAAGGGGATGTACCTCTAACAATAATGAAATTAGCAAAGAAAAGGATGTTTGTATGTCATTTCTTAAAATAGCTTATTAAGTTGTTATTTCCCCTCATGTTTTAAAAAGCCTGATTTGACCTAAAAGGAAGAAAATTCCTAGTTTTAAAAACCCATGCCTTAATGGCTTAGCTTGAGAACAAAGGTTTTAACATCCAGCGAGTAGGGGTGTTTTTATTCAAAAGGGTAGGAAACAGCCCTCTCCTGTTACCTTTTTAGAACTGAGGTGGCATAATGGCTCTTGACTCTTAGCTAGGGATGTTGACTTAGTATTCTGTGAATTGTGATTTAATTATCTCAAATATCAGATGGTTGTCTCCCTTTGATACTCAAGGGACTATGAATGGGACATGGTGGGCAGGGATTAATCTTAGAGTGGGGGAAGGGACTGTTTATACAGAGAAATCTTCGTGACTATGTTTTCAGTTTAAAAATTTTCCCTTAAATTGAAATACATATTTGGAAAGATGATCTCCATAGCACTCAGGAATTCTTTTATCAACTTGAATTATTTTATCCTTTGTTGACTTTGTGATATTTTTGCTCGTGTCAGCTTAAGTGTTGATTTTAACTATGGAGAAGCTGCTGAATTGCTGTGGTGGCGCTGGGGCTGCATCTTGCTTCCCCCCAATGATGTGTGAACACAGGGCAGAGGCCTGAGTGTGAAACATAAAATAGTTTTCTGCTTAGGATCTTACTGATGTTTGAACCCAAGACCTTCTGCATGCTAGACAGCGATTTATCACCAAGCTACATCTCTAGTCCAGGCTTGCTTTCTTCTGAAGGTGGGTTTCTTGTTTGTTTGTTTGTTTTGTTTTTTGGGTTTTTTTTTTGTGGCAGAAATTATTTTATTTTGGACCCAGGACTATAATTTATAACATTGAAATTCTTAGTGCTGCAGACTTCTTTATAGACAGATTGAAATCATACTTTGGAGCATACTGTAAAGCTTTCAGTTGATCTATTTATCTCTCACAATGAGATGAGTTTCCATACTGTTCGTTATATTTTGAAGACTTGTTGACCCTCAGAAATATTAATAAATTAATATGCTTAAAGGGCATTTATATTGTGCCTTGAACTTCAAATATATACAGAGTTTATAGTTTACTAGAAGGTATAAAACTCATGAAGATCATGTACCATTTTTGGTGCAGGTATATAAATATTGTTTATGTATTTGTATACTGACATGTAGGTGTTTTTCATAAGTTACTATGAAAATTTCCCTTTTTTTAAAACCATAGTTTATGTATGACAACACAATTTACTTCTTTCCTATTTTTTAAAAATATTTTTTTCATGTGTATGAGTGTCTTGTGTAAGCATATCTGTGCATACAGTGCCAGTGAAGGTCAGAAGAGGGTGTCAGATCTCCTGGAACTGGAGTTATGGATGGTTGTTAGTCATTATGTGGGTGCTGGGAACTGGACCTGGGTCCTCTGTAAGAGCAGTCAATGCTCTTAACTACTGAGCCATCTTTCCAGCCCATCTCTTTTTATAGATAAGAGAATTTACATTTGAGATAAATTATCATTTGTGATTTTGAAATAGTGAAGTCCAGGCCATCCAGACTCCAAAGCTCGTTCTTTCCACTATTTCCATCTGAGAAGATTGAAATATTTTCTAAAAATTACTGACGTCACAAAAAGGAGTGACTAAGAGATGGGGATTATAGACTCTGCTAAAAACTGACTGTCTTGGTACATCATTTAACATCATAGTGTAAGGGTTGTACTATTAACCTAAAGTTGAGTTTTGACATTTATGATTTTCTTGATGTGTGGCTTAGGGAAACAAATTTGCTTTAGAGTTTTCATTCTGAGTATAGTTAGTGTCCATTACTTCCCACTGTTCTTGGGTGCAAGGAGACATCAAAAATGTCTATCACCTGACATGTTATGTAAAATATTCATTTATTGATTCATTATTACCTAGTGCCTCCCTTTTCTTCTTCCCTCAAATAGATTGCAGGAACCTAGAAAGTGCCTGGCTATATATTGTGTGCTGTTTTAAATGAATTTTCTGAACGAGTGAATGAATGAATGAATGAATGAATGAATGAATAGTAGGCATAACAGCATGCTGGTGGAATATATAAGTAACTCACCCCCCACCAACAAACAGTTCTCTTGGGGCCAACACTGTCTTACTATTACAATGATCCTTTAAGGAATTTATATGTTTAAAAATCTTGAAGAGAAACTTAGAAACAAATTTGATCAGATAATCTTAAGATGATGGAATTTTCGCACACAAAATTATTAATAGTCTGAAATTTACAATGGGTGGAAAATATTCAGACAGTTGGGCATGGTGACACGTGCCTTTAATCCCAGTATTCAGGAGGCAGAGGCAGAGGCAGGCTAAACTCTGTGAGATGGAGGCCAGCCTGGTCTACATAGCAAGTTACAGGCCAGCTGTGGCTACAGGGAGACCTTGTCTCAAAAAAAAGACCTCAGACCACTGTGTTTATAAATTATAGTGTTTATGGGTGATGGTCTAATTTTTAAAAATTTTTGCGTGTGTATGTGTTCATGTTCATATATGTGTTCATGTTTATTGATGCATGTGGGTGTGTGTATTTGTGTGTGTGTGTTTGTGTATGTATACATACCCTTGGAGGCCAGAGGTAAAAATTAGGTGTCTTCTACTCTTCTCCCCACATTTTTGTATGTGCACATGTGTGTGTGTTTGAGTGCCTGTACACGTGTGTGTGATCACCAGAGCTTGATGTCAGATTTCTTGCTGATTGCTCTACATTTATGTATTGAAGCACTTGAACCCAGAGCTTAAGGTTGAGTTAGTCAGCTTGCTCTTAGAATCCCTCTGCCTCTTGAGCATTGAGATTATACCCACCGAACATTTACATGGGTGCTGGAAATCCAAACTCAATCCAGTCTTCAGGTTTGTCTGTCAAGTACTTTACTTGCTGAGCCATTACCACAACCCCACCTTCCACCTAATGTTTGAAACAAGGTTTCTGTGAACCTGGCATTCACTCATTTGTCTACACTGGCTGGCCAGCAAGCTCTGGGGACCCACCTGACTCTGCTCATGCCACCTCTCCTCATGTCCCCCCAGCCCTAGGGTTACAGAGGTGTATTATCACAAATCCAGATTTTAAATTTTAATTAACTATTTTTTACTTACTGTTTTTGTTTGTTTTGAGATAGGGTCTCCTGTAGCCTCAGCTGACCTGGAACTCACTATGTAGACCAGGCTGACCTTGATTTCACAGAGATCCATCTGCTTCCTCCCAAGTGCTGGGATTAAAGGTATGAGCCACCACAACTGGCTTTACTTATTTTTTTATGTGGATACTGGAAATCTAAACTAAGGTCTTACTGCTTATATGTGGCAGTCACTTTACTGACTGAGCCATCTCCCTAGCCTTGGAGTATTTATTTTTAAGACAATATTTCACTGTGTGGCCCAGGCTTGCCTTGAACTTGAGGAGCCCTCTTGCCTTTGCATCCTGAATACTGGGTTTATGTACACCATTGAATCTGGCTTCATTTCATATTGTTTCATTTCAATATTAATTTTGATTTTTAGATTCTTTTTTTTATTTATTGTTTTTAATTTGATGTGTATGTATGTATTGCTTGCATGTAGGTAGATGCACCCATGTTGTGCAATACCTGTGGAGGCCAGAAGAGGGTGTCTAATCTCCTGGCACTAGAGTTATATGCTCTTAACTACTTAACCATCTCTCCAGCCCCCTGGCTTAGGTTTTTACATAGGTACTGCAGATCAATTATTCATTCTCATGTGGCAAACACTAATTGACTGAACTTCTGTAGCCCTAAGCTTCGTATGTTTAAAGTGTGCACTTTGATGGGTTTTGATATATGTATATTAGTTGAAAACTACCACTAGTCAGGAAAATAAATAGTGGCTCTGGCTTCTAATCCTAGCACTCAGGAGGCTAGGGTAGGAGGATCTTAAGATTACCACCCAGGTCTACATAGTGAGTTTGAAGCCAGCTTGGGCTACCTAGTAAGACCTTGTTTACAAAAAAAAAAAAAAAAAAAAAAAACCTGAAAATAAATAAATAATAAGCATAACCATTCCAAAAGTTTTCTTGTGCTTTTTTTTATGACCCTCTCCTCTGCCTTTCTTACTGATCTGCCTTATGACATAATGAGTATATTTGGTCTTATGCTGGTTGTGATCTTTTTGGTTTGGCTACTCTAGTTACCACATAATTATTTTGAGTTTTGTACATGTGTGTATCAATAGTTCGTTTCTTTTTATTGCTGAGTAATAAACAGTGTATGGGTATATACTACAGTTTATTTACTCTACCTGAACTCAGGTTCTCATGTTTGCAGAGCAGGCACTTTATCCACTAAGCCATTTCCTCAGCCTCCCTTCTTAATATTTCTTGTGTTATGCAATAGTTGTTATAAAAGTCTGAATTCATACATATTGTAAGACTATGAGTAAATAAAAACTGGGGAGCAGAGGAAAGACCTTTCTGAGGTAGCAGCTAGTAAGCAAAGACCTCAGGGTTAGATTGGTGATGAGGTAGTCTCGCAGAGAGCAGTATGTAAGACATCCCTTTCTACTAGGGAAAGGGCTTTTGAGGCCTTGAAGGAAGACCACAAGGGCATAATGACTGAGCTAGGGTTAGAGAGGTAATGTGAGCTTTTTTTAGACCTTACATGTCATGTTTGGTGTTTGAATTTTTTTCTCCTAAATGCAATGGAAAACTATTGAAGGAATTTTATAGGGGAGGGACAAAAGATTTGTGTTCTGAAATTAATGGTTTCTCATGAGATAATGAATTGGAGAGTGTATACAAGAGTGGAAGGCCTGAACTAATGCAGGTAACTAGGCTCAGTAGAATGGCTAGCTCTAAGCTAACAATGGAGAATGTCAGAAATAGATAAATTTGAGGTGTTCATTAAAGATAAACATTTGAATGTGATGACAGATGCAAACTCCACAAATACAGAGATTTTATTTTATTTATTATTGTGTACTTCAGACTTTGTAAGTGCCTGGTATGCAGTAGATGTTCAAGAACAACTATTGCTTAGGTGAGTTATAGCTATGGGGGCTGAGGGAGAGGAAGATGTCATTTGTGACTTCTACATTTTTAACTAGACCATCCATGTAAATGGAGTCTGTTTACTAAGATAGAAAAGCAATTTTGGGGGACAAAGTAAAGATTTTGTTTTAGGTCTGTTGAACTTGAGATGCCATGATAAATCTAAATGAATGTTTCTAGAACACTATTGATTGGAACTCTGAAGATAGATGAGTCCACCTGCTGACATCTGGTATCCATTCCTTCATCACAAAAGCATTTATTGAGTACCTACTGTGTGCCTAGCATTTGCTAGGATAGAGCAATGAGCCCAGGACCCTGCTATCATAGAGTTATCATCCATTGGGTGGTTGAGAGTAGGGAGAGAGAAAGATCTCTTTAAAAATATTTTTAAAAATTGCCTTTATTGATTTATTGGTGTTTGGGGGAACACATTCCATCTGGAGGACAGAAGACAACTTGCAGGAGTCATTTATTTCCTTCTGCCATGTGGGTTCCAGGATTGAACTCAGGACATCAGACTTGGTGCCAGGCACCTTTACCATCTGAGCCCTCCCTGACCCCAGATTCTCCTTTTTAAAAAGTTGATGGCTGCCGAGAGGGAAAATCAGTTTCTCCAGGGACAACCTTCCTGATAGGTAATCCAATCCCAAGATCTAAACACATGTATACACTAGTACCACTAAATGGACTCAGTAGGTTGCTTATACATAATATACATGTACATATAAGTAACAACAGATACTAAGGAAGATGCCAGGAAATTGAGAGGGAGTGGGAGGAGTTTGGAAATTATGTAAATACAGTACTCATGAAATTCTAAAACAAATTTAAATTATTTAAAAATTTTTGTTTAGTACTTAACATGTTCAGAGGTTCCACATGGGGCCAGTATGAATACAAAGTACTTATACTTTACTTTATTGAGGAAGTACTAGTGTTTTGCCAAACATAGTAGGCGTGGCTTTTGTTAAGGGTATTTTATTTATTAGTATCTGGATGTTATTCAAGCCAGTGCCTGACCTCAGTCCTTTATCTTCTGTTTGTCTGAGTTATTTTGAATTTTATTGTATGGATTTTATCTGTAAGTAGTTCCCCCAGCTCCCACTAAGAACAGCTTATGAGTGCTCAGTTTCATAATGCCGTCACTCAGGAGAATGAGGCAAGAGAATCACAAGTTGAGGCCAGCCTGGGCTACATAATAAGACCCTGTCTCAAAAACCAAACATTTCTTAATCTCTGTCTCCAGTGTGAGAAAAGATAAAGAAAAAATAAAATTTAACCATTGTGTCCTTATCTTCTCACATTTGACTTTTTTAATGTATGGTTTCTTATTGTAGAGGAATATTGAGGCCAGCTAATCTTTTCCACTTGCACATGAGTTTTTTGTTTTGCTTTGTCTTGGTGCTCTCATAGCTCTTTATTTTAGAATTGTAAGCAGAGTGTGGTATTCTAAGCTGGGTGTGGTGGTGCACACCTGTAACCCAAGTTCCCAAAGGCTGACACAGGAGGATTGTCATGAGTTTGAGGTCAGTCTGGGCTACATAGCAAAACCCTGTCAAAATACACATAATTTAGCATCATGTGTATTAGTGTTGACTGTTCCATATCTATTTCTCTAGGGCACGCTATTTTGTATTTTTTTTTTCTCTAGTTAAAGTTTTTGTTTTTCATTTTATTTATTTTGTGTCTGGGGAGGGGACACATGTGTGGAGGTCAGACAACTAGTGGAACTCCCATTTCTTACTTTATGTGAGTCCTAGGAATTGAGCTCAGGTTGTCAGACATAGTAGCAAATGCCTTTACTCACTTAAATCTCACCTGGGTGTAGTGACTCCTTACCAACCCTCTGATAGGTTTTTGGGTATTCAAAAAAAATCTGGCCTTTAATCCCAGGACTCAGGAGGCAGAGGCAGGCGAATCTCTGCAAGTTCAAGGCCCACCTGGTCTACATAGTGAGCTCAGGGCAGCTGAGCTGGGGCTACAGGGGGACCCTGTCTCAAAAAGATATATATGTCATCAGAGATTCACACACCCTGTTAAGTGAACACACACGCACCTTGTTAAGCACAGTGGTTAAGAATAAGACTCCTGGGGCTGGAGAGATGGCTCAGTGGTTAAGAGCACTGACTGCTCTTGCAGAGGACCTGGGGTTCAATTCCCAGCACCCACATGGTGCCAAGAACTGCCCTCAACTCTAGTTTAAGGGAAATCCGAAGCCTTCTGACCTCCACGACATTGCACAACACGGGTGCACTCACATACATGCAGGCAATACACTCATACCCATAAAATAAAAATAATAAAATTTTAATCCCAGCACTCTGGAGGAGAGGTAGGTAAATTTCTGTGAGTTCAAAGCCAGCCTGGTCTTCATAGTGAGTTCCAGGTAGCTGGGGCTACAGGGAGACCCTGTCTCAAAAAGACCAAATTAAAAAAGAATAAGACTATTGAGCCCTGAGTTCACGTCTGAACTTCTCTGCTTATTGTCTGACTTTAAACAAACTCCTTAATCTTTCTCTGTAGTACTCTTTTTCAGCTATAAAAATGGATAATAATGGTACTTACTGAAAATTAGATAATGTGTATAACACAGTTAAAGTGCTTATCGGTATATGCTAAGTGCACAGTGTTAGCAACTATTATAACATTTTCATTTTTCTGTCATTGTGCAAATAGCAAAGCACTTGGGGTTGTTTTCTGTGTTGTGATCAGTGACAGTTGCTCTGTCTTTTCAAATCATCTCTTTGCCTTCAGCAGCATCCTAAATCTTGGAATGTGCCAGTTCTGAATCTCTATAGTAGAGCTTCCTACTCCCTTGTTCTTTCCATATATCCTGATAGGTACTGCCTTCTCAATCTAAGAATTATTGGATCTGCATTTCAGGTCTATGATCATGATGCTAGTGAATCAGATTCCTGTCTGATTCCCAAGACTTCCTTGGTGTGGATAATGGCAAGTATGTTTCATAGTTAGTGGCTTGAGGTTATTCTCATGTCCTTGTGTCATGGAAGATGAATTTTTGCCCTCTGATTTTGCTTTTTAATGCTGATGAAAGCTACTAAATAGAATGGTAGAATTGTTTTTGCTTTCTTCTGTCTTTATCTGGAACTGAATGCTTATTTAGAAATAAATAGTTTTCTGTTCAGGTAGAAACACGTTTCTCTTTAGACATGGAGCTGGCAGGTTGCCCACATGGCAAATAGGTATTAACTGAATTCTCCACTGAGGATTGGAAGATGCAAATTATGTAGGATTGAGAGATCTTTTCTTGAAACTATGTGAAAGTATACGAATCCCTTTTAAGACAAATATCTTCTCCTAGATTTCCTTTTTTCATTGTCAGTCATTTGAAAACTTGGTTAACTGTAAAAACCTAAAGAAAAAGAAGTTAATACTAAATTGTAAAAGATGGTTGCTTAGAGTTGAGTAGGGGCTTTAGTTAAATAGCAAGACTTCAAATCTAAATTCTTTCATTTACTAATTACATAACTTGTAGTTACTTTACCTCTGAGTGGCTCAATTCTCTTGTATAAAACAAAGCTAAAATAGCATTTCACAGAATTATGAGAATGAAATGAACTGATACATAGAAAGTACTTAGTTCAGAGACTCTAAGTACTCCTGTGAATTACTCAAGATCATTGTCATGGTTTTAATCTTTAGTCATTATTCTTGTGGATACTGAATGACATGTATTTGCAGGAATCTGACTAACATAATTATTGTTTTGAGGTGGTCTTGCTGTGGAGCCCAGGCTGTCCTCCCAATCTCTGATCATTCTGCCTCTACCTCCCTACTGATGAGATTACAGTTATGCACCACTTTGCCAGCTCTATGATGTTTGACTACCAAATGTAACTCGAAGCCGTTAGTGTTCTTCAACAAGTTATTATTCTCAGTATAATTTTCTCAGGGAAGTAAAACCCACAAAAACAACGAGCACAGGGTATAGTGGCCTGTAATTCCAGCACTTGGAAGGTGAAGGAAGCAGGAGGAACCAGGAACCAGAGGTTAAGGACATCCTTGGCTACATATTCAATTAGAGGCTAGCTAGCCTTGGTTACACCTCAGCCTAGTACCTAGAACACCTTACTGTATTACTCTTTACCTCTATATATTATGTTTATTCTTGCTTATTCTCCTGTATTATGTTTATTCTTTCTTATTCTCCTAGTTGAATTGGAACTCAACAGAGATCCCCTGCCCTTGCCTCTGCCTCTACCCTTGCTGTGCTGGAATTAATGGTGTGGCTTCTGGTTAAATCTCTCTCTCTCTCTCTCTCTCTCTCTCTCTCTCTCTCTCTATATATATATAGTGCACGAGTTCCCTTTCTCCTCCCCACAGTGTGCCTGTGGGTTCCAGGGATCGAACTCTAGTTGCTAAGACTTGGCAGTAAACACCTTTACCCATTGAACCATCTTGCTGACCCTCGTGTGTGTGTGTGTGTGTGTGTGTGTGTGTGTGTGTGTGTGTGTGAATTCAGCAGATGATGTTTTTCTCAAAAGAAGAAACTTTTGTTCTGACAAGAACCCCATTACAGTTTGGGCTTCCGCACTGATAGGAAACTAAATTGAGCTCTTACAATTGGCAGCTTGGCTATTCACCATTCTCCACCCTCCCAGAGTAGAGTTTTTTCCAGGAACTGAATAGCTCTATCTAGCAGGGTCTTCCTGGCTTTGGCAGAGGAGCAGTACAAAGGCCACATTGAGTGTAGCTACTGGGGAAACCTTTTTCCTTCTCTGGCCTGTAAATGCTGTTCTGTCTCTGTGAAAAGCCCTGACATCAGCTCTTGGAAAAATACAAATACGTGGGTTAAAACAAAGCAGAAACACTTGCCTGGGCGAAGACTAACGCTTGCATTATAGTTCTAAGTTACTAGGTGCTTCTCAATCATATTATACTTCAAAACAAAAAAAGAGTTAGCTCTTTTAGCACCCCCCCCCAATTGCTAGTGTCTTAATTTATTCTTGAATAAAAGTTTGCCTTCCTTGTAGATGGAGCCAGCATGATGACTCACTCCCATAATCTCAGCGCTTGGGAGGCTTAAGTGGAAAGACTGACAAGACTTTGAGGCTAGCCTGGGATACATAGTGTGTTCCAGCCATCCTGGGCTATACAGTGAAACCCTGTCTCAAAATATTAAACTCAAAAACCAGATAAACTCCAAAAAGGTAATGCAGAATTCCTACTTGGACAAGGGAGAAAAAACATGGATATTATAAGCTTTGTGTGATGTTTTCTACTTATCAGGTATTTTAAAAAGCATTTAGTATTTGCAGTGAAATACACTTTTTTAAGTATAGACTGAACTTAACTTTCTTATTGTCGAAATTTGTGGAATGTGAAGGTATATTCATTGTAAACTGGTATCTTTTATTTTGTTTTATTATTTAATTAAATTAATTTACTCATTTGTTTAATTTTTATATTTACTTACTCAAGAATTCCATACATGTTTATAATGTATTGATCATATCTAGCTCCTACCCCCAGTTTGGTTCTTTTGTTTTTGCTTGTTTTGTTCATTTGTTTTGAGACAGAGTATTTTTGTAGCCCCAGCTGGTCTGGAACTAGCTGTGTAGACCAGACTGGCTTTGATCTCAGAGAGATCCACCTGCTTCTGCTGGCATCAAAGGTGTGCACCACCACACCCAGGCTTCCTCTTTAATTTTTCTGAGGATAGGGTCTTGCTCTGTAGCCCTGGTTGGACTGATGCTTGCTTTGGTAGTCCAAGCTGGCCTTAAACTTGAATCGATTTTCTGTTCTCAAGCTTCCTGAGTTCTGGAATTACAGATGTTTGCCATCATGCCCTACTAGAGTGTTCCTTTAAAACATAGATTGTGATTAAAACTCTCCAGTGGTTTTACATTATGAATAAACTCTCTTTCTCTGGCCTCTGTCTTGGTACTGCTCTCTGGGCCATTCTCTACACTGAAGCCACAGTGGGCTTTGTACTTTTCAAATACACCAAGTCACTTATTCCTTGAGACCTCTGTACAAATAAATAGTTATTTTCTTTGCCTATGACAGTTCTCTGGCCCCAGTTCTTCTCATGGCTTGATCTTTCACCTTATTTGGGTCTCAGGTCAAATACCTCAGAGGTCTGAATAAACTGAATTAGCCTATTTAATCACAGTGACATTTTCAAAGTTTTTCTGATAGCACTTACCACTTTTTCCCCCTAGTACTGGGAATGAACCCAGAACCTTGCAGATGCTAGGCAAACAACCCCAATGTTAGTTACTACTCAAAACAATATTGTAAAATTGTTTGCTTAGCATTATATTTTTCCTCTAGAATGTAAGGTTCTTTAGAGCAGGGACCTTACCTCCTCACTGATAAAGCCTCCAATGTCTTGAACAGTGCATGGCACAGATTGGTGCGTGCCCATGTGAAATAAGTTAAGTAATGCATTCACTGGTATATATTAAGTCTGGAGGTAGGCTTCAGAATTTATTTAGTGGCTTCACTATGTTAAGGGCTCAGGCATTTCTCATCTTGCCACTGTGCTGACAGTGTCACTTTCTTCCTAAACTAACTCTTAAGGATGAATGCTAAGTGCCAGGGGCTGCCTGCTTCCTTATTCATACCAGCAGGAGAGAGAAAAAGTGGTTCTCTCTTATGAGTAAAGTTTCTTTCATTTATGCCTCCGTGAACTTCAATTCTGTTCTCATTGTTTCTTTCCAAACCAGTCACTGAAGCATGGAATTAACATTAGGCCAAAACGTTGTTGTCGTAACTGGGGTCAGCTTCCCTTTGGTCACTGGGCGTTGAGGGGAGTAGCAGATTACTGAATAAAACTGCAGTTCTTTTTTAAGGAAGGCTATATTTTCTAGGTCAAGAATAACTTAACATCCTCTGTTCTTAATGAAAATTTGTTGAATGAATGAATTCATGTAGTAAATGTGTCGAATTGTTAAGTATGTTCTCAGGAATGTTAGTCAGAATACAAAATTAAATACATGGAACATGCTTTCAAATAATTTAAAGCCTGATAATAGAAGAGTTAACAGAATATTGTTTATCTTATTTTAAATTTTATGTGTATGAGTGTTTTGGCTACATTTATATAACTACACCACATGTGTACAATGCTTGTGGAGGCCAGAGAGGGTGTCAGATCCCCTGGAACTGGAGTTATTGATGGCTGTTAGCTGCCATGTGAGTGCTGGTACTTGAACCAAGGTCCTTTAGAAGAGCAACAAAACAAAACAAAAACACCACCACCACACAAAAGAAGGGCATTTTATAATTATAGAAGGATCAATTTAAGAGGAATACA
The DNA here is from genome assembly GCF_000622305.1 of Nannospalax galili. Lineage (NCBI taxonomy): Eukaryota > Metazoa > Chordata > Mammalia > Rodentia > Spalacidae > Nannospalax > Nannospalax galili. The sequence goes on from NW_008360328.1 coordinate 1,869,781, forward strand.
ACCCAGTTTTGTATTATTCACCTGTAACCAGCTAGTTGGGAAGCTGAGGCCAGACTGGGTAACTCAGACTGTCTCAAAAATTAAAAATTTGGGGCTGGAGAAGAGCACTGGCTGTTCTTGCAGAAGACGAGGTTCAAATCACAGCACCTACCTGGCAGCTAACAACCGTCCATAACTCCAGCTCCAGGGAACCCAATGATGTCTTCTGCCCTCCTTGGGCATTGCATGACACACATGCAGGCAATATACTCATATACATAAAGTAAAAGTAAGTAAAAAAATTTTTTAAATTAAAAGTTAAATTAAAAAGAGCAAAGGTATAACTCAGCAATAGAATGCATGCCTAGCTTGTAAAGCCCTGAGTTCAATTCTCACCATTAAAAAAAAAGAACAAAGAAAAATAGCCTCCCCCCAGTTTTTAAGCTTTTGTGCATCAATAACAGTTTCAAAATTCATGGAAAATAAACGACATAACTATAAGGACAAATAGATGAATCCACAATCATTGTCATGTCAGTGATTTGAGTATCCTCTCAATAATCAATCTAAATAAACTTAGTAAGGGTGTAGATGATTAACACTATTGGCCAATTTGATCTACTTGCTTTTTTTATGTAACATTCCAGCCAACAACTTAAACAGCTTTTTTAAAAAATATTTATTATTATTTTTACTTTATGTGTATGTGTGTATTGTTTGCATGTATGTGAGTGCACCCGTGTTGTACAATGCTGTGGAGGTCAGAAGAGGGCATCGGATTCCCCTGGAACTGGAGTTAAGGATGGTTCATAGCTGCCATGTGGGTGCTGGGAATCAAATCCAGGTCCTCTGCAAGAGCAGTCAGTGCTCTTAACCACTGAGCCATCTCTCCAGCCCCAAACAGCTTTTTACTTTTATAAGTGCATGTGGAACATTTATTAGGATAGAACATATTTCAGCCTATAAAACAAATTTAGGTAAAGTAAAGGGATTTATGCCATATAAAATATGCTGTTTAATCACAGTGGAATTAACTTAGGAATGAATAAAGATCTCAAAAAAGTCTCTAATATTTGGAATTCCAACAGTACAATTCTAAATAACCACAAAGAAGAAATCAAGAGGGAAATGGGAAAGTATTTTGCATTGAAAGAAAAAGTAGACACAACATATCAGAATTTGGGGATGTTCTGGTTTGTTTCTCCATTACTGTGACAAAACACTCTGACCAGTACCAACTTGGGGAGGAAAGGGTTTATTCAGCTTACATCTCCCAGGTCGCAGTTCATCAGGGAGCCCAAGGTAGGAACTCAGGGCAGGAACCTGGAGGCAGGAGCTGGAGCATAGGCCATGGAGGAATGCTGCTTACTGGCTTGCTCCCCTGGCCCTTGCTCAGCCTGCTTTCTTATGCAGCACAGGCCCACCTGCCCAGGGGTGGCACCACCCACAGTGGGCTGGGCCCTCCCACATCACTCATCAAGAAGATGCCCCTCAGACATGGCCACAGGCCAGTCCAATAGAGGCAATTCCCCAATTGAGGCTCCCTTAACCCAGGTGTGTCAAGTTGACACTAAAGCCATCCAGCACAGGGGGAATGCCACTTAAGAATGTGTTAGAAAAGAAGAAAAATCTAAAACTGGTGATATGAACTTCCATCTTAAGAAACTAGAAAAAGAAAACCGGAGAAAGAAGAGCAAACTAAAACCAAAGTAAATGGAGAAAAGAAATAATGGTTGGAGTAGGAGTCCACAAAGGAGAAAACTGTTAAGCAATAGAGAATTAAACCAAAAGCTGGTTCTTTTGAGAAAATTAATAAAATCTTTAACTTTTAGTTGGTTAGCTAACCTAACTGCTAGCTGATCAGGACAAACATTACCAAAATCAGGAATGAAAGAGGTAACTTCACTACCGACTATGTATAGCCACCATTAAAAGGACAGTTAAGAAAATGTTATGACTAGCTTTATGCCAGTAAATTGAATTTAAGTGAAATGTGGTTTAGACTTTTATAAATTTCAATGCATAAAAGCATGTAACAATATTTGCTATATATAAAAATTGGAAGACAGCTATTTTTTTTTTTTTAATCCCAGGAGTACAAGTTTGAAGTAGGGAAGATACTCTTATATTTTCTATACTCTAAAGAGCCTAGAGTATCTTGTAGTGCCAGAAACAAAGAAGTACTAAAAATACAGAAGGGTTGGGGCATGTCAAAGGGACATAGGTCTAACCTAAAAGAACTCTCAGTAGCTTAAGCTAGAACAACCATAACATTAGATTCAATATGAAAGTATAAAGTAAATATATGTGAGCCCATACCGATAAATAAGAAAACATAACTCTTACTGAAAAATTCCCAAGACTGTCTCTACATATCTGAAATCTATATCCTCTTCCTCCAGAAGATAGAGCTTAATGCACTCAACTTCTGATATGGGCTGGATTTTTTAAAATAGCTTTAGGAAATTGTAAATTTATTGTGTGTAGGGGTAGGGGGCATATATGCCACAGTGCATGTGTAGAGGTCAGAAGACAACTTTGTAGAGTTGGCTCTCTACTTCTTCCTTTATGTGTTTTCTGAAAATCAAATTGAAGTTGTCAGGCATGCACAGCAAGCTCCTTTGCCTGCTGAGCCATCTCATCAGATTGGATTTTTAATGATTTGTTTCTAATGCATAAAGCATGACAAGTTAAAAGCAGTAGCCTTTCAGCAAAGAAGCCTGGCAAATACCACCTGAACACATGACCAAAGCTAATATTACTAGTCATATAGCATAACATGTTTGTAACCCTCTGATAAGGTTTGGAAACACCTTTCTCTGATAGGTGATGAAATGAGCACTTCATCCCTGTGATAGTCCAAAAATAAGACAACGCATACATGGACAACTAATTTTTACTGAAAGTACGAAGGAAATTCATCAGCGATAGTCTTTTGTACAGTGTTGCTTGAACAGTAGGTTGTCCATATGTAATAAGGTAAACATTTATACCTAACACATCTTGCAAAAATGATTACAAAACGTGCTGTACACCTAAAAATAAAATTGAAAATTATTAAGCTTTTAGAAGAAAGTTTAAAAAAAGAAACTTTGTGATTTGGGGTTAAACAAAGATTTCTTAGATGTGACATAAAATCTGTGCAAAGATTCAGATTCTAAATAAAAGGCATGCTCACCAGTGCTGGGATTATAGGTGTGGACTACCATGCTGTTTTTGGCAACTTGACACAAACCAGAGTCACTGGGAGGTGAGAACCTCAGGTGAGGCATTGCCTCCTTTAGATTAGCCTGTGGCCATGTCTGTGAGGCATTTTCTTTATTGCTAATTGATGTAGGAGGGCCCAGCCCACTCTTGGTCTTTGCCATCCCTAGGCCATTGGGCCTGAGCTATGTAAGAAAGGTAACTGAGGGGCTGGAGAGATGGCTCAGCATTTAAGAGCACGGGCTGCTCTTGTAGGGGACCCAGGTTCAATTCCTAGCACCCACATGGCGGTTAACAGCTGTCCACAACTCCAGTTCCAAGGGATCTGATGCATTCTTCTGACTTCCCTGGTCATTTCATGTGACATGAGTGCACTTACACATATGCAGGCAATACATTCATACACATAAAAAATAAAATAAATGAAATATTAAAAAAAAAAAACCCAGGCAGGCATGGCAGTCACTTGTGATCCATACTCTCTGAAGGCAGAGATGGGGGAATCCCTGGGCAAGCTAGCCAGCTACACTAGCTGGAATTGACAAGCCATAGGTTTAGTGAGAGACCCTGCCTCAGTAAATAAAACGGAAAGTGATTGAGGAAGACATCCAATGTCAACTTTGGATGCACACATAAATATTCAAACCTGGATACACATGTGAACATGCATGCATGCATACATGCACAAACAAGCAAAAACAACTTTGTGAGGCAAAGTGTGAAATGGCATGCATGAAACTAATTTTCTCACCTTTTTGCCTTAAAATTAGAGAACTTTATTTCCTGTGTAGTAATTTGAAAGTTTGAGACATTCAGATTTCATAAAAAAAAAATGACTTTGTGGCATAGTAAATAAATAATTCTGACCTGAAGAATTGTTAACATTTGACACTAAACCCAAAGGAAAAGCTCTTTAGTATACAACTTTTTTTTTATTTATTGTTTTATATATATTTCCAATAAAAGTATTTTAATGAAAAATAGTTTCTTCAGAAGAAATTAATAAAATGCTATCCTGTGGATATGGGAAGTATATCTATGAAAGATGTAATTGGGCTGAAGAGATGGCTCACTGGGTAAGCAGGAGAACCTGATTTTGGATTGTAGCACCCACGTAAAATGTCAGGTGTGGCCATGCTTGCCTGCTACTCAAGCATTCTGGGGGTCAGGACAAGAGGCTCACAGGGACTTGTTGGTCACCAGCCTCCCTCCAGGTTCAGTGACAGACACTGTTTCAGAAGAATGAGCAGGACATCTGATGTTGTCCTCTGACCTCTATGTGCAGGCATCCACACATAAATGTATGCATAGACCCTACATATACAAACTTAATTGTAGTGATTGAGACTTAAATCTCATCAAATAGAAATCTTTTTTTGTGGGGGCTTTTTTTTGTATCACCTCACTGGAAAGAATTAAAGTAGTGTTATATTGAATTGATCCCAAAGTTGAAAGTCACCCTACCCAATTTTAGCATTGCTAAATTCAAGATGTGTCTTCCAATGGAGGTGGATCTCTCTCTCTCTCTCTCTCTCTCTCTCTCTCTCTCTCTCTCTCTCTCTCTGCGCGCGCGTTCTGTAGTATGCATGTGAAAGTTGGAGGACAATCTTGGGTGTCAGTCTTACCTTCTACCTCTCTAAAAAATTATTTATGTAATGTGTGTGTATATATATGTACCGGTGTATGCAGTGCCTGAGGAATCCAGAAGAGGGCATTGGATCCCCAGGAACTGGAATTAGAGATGGTTGTTAGCTGCCATATGGGTGCTGGGAACCAAACCCATGTCCTCTAGAAGAGCAGTCAGTCCTCTAGAAGAGCAGTCAGTGCTCCTAACCTCTGCGCTATCTCTCCAGCCCAACTTTACACTTCTTTTGAGACAAGGTCTTTTGGTTGGTTGTCACTGTATGGCAGGTTAACTGGCTTTAGAACTTCCTCAGATTGTCCTGTCTCAACCTCCCTCCTCCCACTGGAATTTCAGACCCACATGGTCTGGCTTTAGGTGGGTTCTGGGGATTCAGACTCAGGTCCTCATGCTTGTGTGGCAAGTGATTTTACCCATTAAGCTATTTCTCCAGCCTGAGATTCTTAATAATTCTAAATTTAATAGGATTGTTTGGTCACCAACTCTTGGTAATTGTGATGCAATTTAAATAACTTTTTAACTCTCTTCATTTCAGTCATCCTTCATTTAAAATAAACATTTAGAGGAGCTGGAGAGGATGGCTCAGCAAAAAGTATTTAACTGCTCTTGGAGAGGACTTGGGTTCAGTTCCCAAAACCCACATAGTGGCTCACAGTTCCAGGGGATCCAACACCTCTTCTGGCCCTTGTGGTCACTGCATGTTCATACATATACATACACATACATACATGAAGGCAAAACATTCACATATATGAAATAATTTTTTTTTTTTTTTAAAGAAGAAACAGCCAGGCATGTTGGTACATGCCTTTAATCTCAAAATTTGGGATGCTCCCTGGAGTCAGCTCTCTGTGAGATCAAAACCAATCTGGTCTGTATAGCAAGTTCCAGGCCTAGAGGGAACTATTTAATGCCTTAGGAGAAGAGAGACAAGCATAGAAATTAAAGTTTAAGTGTGATATCCTCATTTCCTGTCATGTGGTTTCAGAATATTTGAAACTGGAGTGTGGTCAAAAGACTAGTTCTTTTCTCAGTAAAGAAAATGTGGTTCCTTGCTGGGCGTGGTGGCGCACTCCTTTATTCCCAGTTAGGGAGGCAGAGGCAGGTGGATCTCTGAGTTCAAGGCCAGCCTGTTCTACATAGTGAGTTCCAGGACAGCTGGGACTACAAGGAGACCCTGTCTCAAAAAGACAAAAAAAACCCACAAGATTTGGGAAGACCTATATACATTGCTACTTAGGACTTTAATATTAGACCTGGGAACTAATAAGGAAAAGGCATTTTGAATTGAATATATAAATTCGCTAAGGAACTCTGTAGAACTTTATATTTAGCTTGAGCTGGCCTTGAACTTTCTCTGCATTTGCCTCTGCCTCCTATGTACTAGGATTAAAAGTATATGCCACCTTGCCAGGTATCGTGTATTCTGAATGTGGCCCTTAGTTAACAGGTTTCTGGGATATAGCTGTGCTTTAGGGCATAAAGTAAGGCATGTGGTCACCTTGAACACAATGACTCAAATTCCTCATATTCTATCCATTTTCTTTTTTTTCATCATAGCTTATAATACTAAAATTTTTCTTTGCTATTTAGAAAAATCCACATAAATATGCACAAGTATATTCATTGTTTGTCCAAGTCATCATTATCATATTTTCAAACTCAGACACAATTTCATTAGACATACCTAGCATCATGTCAGCATTCAAATTCAACTGTACTGTGAAAATAGTAACCAAAGGAGATTTATGATTAGCCTGGCATTGAGTGGGCAGGAACTTGAAAACGTAGGATTTTGTTCCCCAGAATTTGTTTCATCTGCCGAATACTGAACAGGACCACTTTTTAGCCTTAGGCCTGCCTTTCTGTAGAATTTGATAGTATTTGTTATCTTTTCTTTCCTTTCTGGGTTTTCAAAATTCCCATCACAGGTTTCTACCTCTGTTTGCACATGCTAGGTACCACCCCTTGAACTTTGGTATGTTTTCTCATGATTTGCTATTTTTAATTTCTGTGATCATCAATAGATTGATGGGTCAAATCTCTAGCTCCAGGCTCTTGGGGATTCTGACTTCCTGCTTCTAGTGCTCTGATTGCATCTCTATTTCATTTAGCAGCTGGTAGGGATTTGGTTGTGGTGGCTTTCTTTTCTTTTTTTTTTTTTTTTTTTTAGACAAAGGCTCCCTGTAGCCCCAGCTGGCCTGGGAACCCCTATGTAGACCAAGCTGGCCTTGAACTTGAACTCACAGAGATCCACCTGCCTCTGTGTCACACCCAGCTTTGGTGGCTTTCTTAGCTGAAGCAAAAGAAGCCCTTGAAAGTCAGGAAGGCCCTTGGCATTGTTTTCAGTTTTAAATTACACTTATTTATTTAGCATGCATGTGTATATGTGTATACCTGTGTCACAGTGTATCCATGGAGGTCAGAAGTCATTTCTCTCCTTCCATCTTGTGAGACCTGGGAACTGGGAACTGAACTTGGATCATCAGGCTTAGCAGTAAGTGCCTGTATCCACTGAGCATTTCACTGGCCTGTGCTCTCAACATTGTTACCTATGTGTATGTATGGGTACCTATAGGTATGTGTGGGTACACACGTGTGTGCACGCACATACACACACATGCATTTTTTTTGCAGATGCTTTAACATGGAGTTAAGCAGAGAAAAATGTCAAGACTTCAAAAATGTTTTTTTAAGTTCTTCCTGTACTTGTGCATGCGGTGAACAGACTGTGAGAAGTAGCTTGCATTGTGGCAGTCTCTTCTTGGCGTCTCATTCCATTTCTGTCCTCTTTCCCTTCTCCATTCTCTTGTAAGAGAAAATAGCTCAGGAAACTTGTTAATAATCAGCAATCTGGGAACTTCCAGGATTCCTTGCCAGAATCCTCCTGGATACTACAGATCCTGACATAAGCAGCATTGTTTCGGGTAGGAGTTTTTATAATACTCTGAAGCAGTGACTGTCCTTGATAACACAGGTGTTACCCTTAGCAAGAACTGCCTGGGACTCCTCTGCCGATTTAAATTCATGTGTAAATTAAAGAAAAACCTCTACCTAGTCCCTCCTCCTCCTACTTAAAAAAGGATTATTAAATTGCTTAGGAACATCTATTCCTGAAGAGTGAGTTGTCTTTGGTAATGAAGTATTTTCTAGAACAATGGTCCTCTTGTCCCACAACCCCCTTTCCATGTTACCATTAGCTGTCTTTTGTGTTAACAAATCATCTATTAACATGGAGGTTTGTAGATTCTTTGTCTTTTTCTGAGAATCAGTTTGATTTAAAAAGCAGTCAAAGTGAAGTTGTAATTAACCTTGTCTATTAGGAGTTTACTTGAAACTTCCTTACATCAAATGAATTGTAGTTGTTCAAATACCATGGTTCTAATGCTTATTTTTTTGCTATCTTTACTAATAGCCTCAAAAAATTAACAACAAAAAAAACATGAAACCACTGTGATCTTTGAAAAACACTTAAAAAATTTTAAGTTTACAAAAAAAGTATTATTTCCCCTGATGTTCTTAGTAAAGCATTGGGTTTTTTGTTTGTTTTTTTGTTTTTTTTAATTAGGATGTGCATGAGTGCTGGGCGTCGTGGCAGGGGGATTTCTGTGAGTTCAAGCCAGCCTGGTCTACATAGTGAATAGCTGGGGCTATAGGGAGACCCTGTCTCAAAAAGACCCCCCCCCAAAAAAATGTGTATGAGTGTATTGCCTGCATGTAGGTAGGTGCATCCACATCATGCAGTGCCCAAGGAGGTCAGAAGAGGGCGTTGGATCCCTTGGAACTAAAGTTATAGACTGTTGTTAGCTGCCATGTAGGTGCTGGGAATAGAACCTGGGTCCTCTACAAGAGCAGCCAGTGCTCTTAACTGCTGAATTTAACTCTAGCCCCAGCATTGTTCTTATTACCTAGATTAAATAGTCCTTAAAAAAATATTGTATCTTAAAATAATCTAACCAGGCAAGGTGGTGCGTGCCTTTAATCCCCCCACTAGGGAGGCCGAAGCAAGTGGGTTGCTGTGAGTTTGAGGTTATCCTGGGCTACATAGTGAAACAGCCTAAAATAAATGTGAAAAAGACATAATCAAAAGAAAAATGGGAGGAAATAAACCTTATCTTTTAAATTGTTATTTATTTTATGTGCATGAATGTATTTCTTGCATGTTTGTAAGTACACCCCTGTCATACAGTTCCTGAGGAGGCCAGAAGAGGACATCAGATCCCCTGAAATGAGTTACAGATGCTTGTGAGCTGCTGTGTGGGTGCTGGGACCCAAACCCAGAGACCACCTGTTAGATCTAATATTTGTGTGTAGCATCCAACTCTTTGCAGGAAACCTCTCTGACTCAGTGTGGTAGCACAGGTCTCTTGTCCCAGGATGCTGGAGGCTAAAACACAAATATCAGGAGTTTGTGAGGGCAGCCTGGGCTATGTAAGGAGACGAGTTTCTACTTCCCTAAATAAAACAAACAAACCAACCCCAATTACTTTACAATTTCATAGCCTGCCCACCTTCCTTTCTTTCTTCCTGCTTTTTCTTTCCTTTTCCTTTCCTTTTTCTTCTTCTTTCTTTGTATTGTTTTCAAGTCAGGCTCTTACTGTGTAGCCCAGTCTAGCCTGGAACTTGTTATGTAGTCCAGGTTGTCTTTGACCTTGGAATCTTCCAGACTTTACCTCCCAAGCCAAAGGCTTGTGCCACCATGCCCAGCTATAATATTTCTTAAAGACAACCAGGAGGAAATGCTTTGGTTCTTTCAGCTCATAGAACCCCAGAAGAACAAAACAAATGTCAGTTTTCTACTCTGGAAACATATTTTTAGTTGCTGATATTATTCCAAAGGTAATTTTTTCAAGGTTTCTATTTATTAAAGCTAAAAATAAATAACTGAAAATGAGATTCAGTGATGTGAAAGATTAAAAAATGGAGTTCAACAGCTGCCCTACCAGTTGAATCTTGCTTTAGGAAAGTTAGCATGGGATTTTAATGCCCTTCTGGTTTAGTATAATTTAATAGATAATAACAGAATCTGTATAAGTGAAGTAATGACAAATATCTGTTTTTGTTTTCCTTTGTTTCAGGTTTCCCCTCAAAAAACCTATAAGGTAAGTTGTTCAGTGCTCTTCATACTAAAGTGTAGGTTAAGTTTTAATTAGAAGCATTCCTTTGAAATTATAGAGATTTTTGTGGTTTTTGAGAATGTGAATTTTAGTACAAAATTTCATAGTGCTTCACAGATTTCAAATAGAACAGGTGTTGCATATTTTTTCTGGAACCTAGCCTTGTTTTGATAATATTTTCAGTGTTTTTAGTATAAGCATTTAAACAGTTTATTCAAATTGACACTTTAAGGTCACTCCCCATGAAGAAATTTAATTTTAAAATCTGTGACTGTTTTGAATTGTAAGTTGCTTAGGGAGGTGAAAATGGACTGCTAGCATGTTTTATCACTTGAGTGACTATCAGTGCCTTTAATGAACCCATCTAGCCTTAATTATTTTAAGATAATTAAGGGAAAAAAAAGTTGAAAATGTTCAGATTTGTCCGTATGTATGCACATACTCATTTCCTGGGGAAAAGGAATCTGAGACGCTAACCCAGCACTGTGTTTTAACCAAAACATCATCTTTCTCTCTCATTGTAATTGCCATGCATGTTATTTAAAATATTGCTAGGATGCCATTCCTAGTAATTATAATACCTTTTATCACTTTTAGTGACAGCACTGTTCAGGATACTGGTGTTAGCCTTTCAGTTAACTGGAAGTGTATGCATCATAGGCCCTTTTCCTATTGCCCAGCCATCATTTGATCCTTGCTAAGCCTTAGAAAAAAATAATAAGCTGGGCATGGTGGTGCATGCTTTTAATCCCAGCACTTGGGAGGCAGAGGCAAAGGCAGGCCTGTCTCTGTGTGTTCACAGACAGCCTGGTCTACATAGCAAGTTTCAGGCTTGCTAACTCCCTAGCTGGAGCTACAAGGAGATCCCATCTCAACCACTATCCACCCTCTCCTTGCCAAAAAAACCTCCAATAATGCTGGTGTCATCTTGGGGCAAAGGTGTTTGGCTAAGACTTCTGTGGCTAATCCCTAACCCTACACAGGTTAAAGGGAGGCTTGCCTAAGGTAGGCCTGTGCGGTTTTTTTTTTTGGTTTTTTTTGTGTTTTTTTTTTTTTTTTTTAAATCAACTGTTGTTATGCATGTTATAGTTACATAGTGATTTTGAGCTCGTGCATAGTATATATAAGGTCAGGGGATGTGTTGTATTCATTTGGGGCATTGTTTTCATATTATTAAATGAAAATGATAGTGATTAACCCATGAAAATACTAAAAATGGTGCATATTTATCTCTGAGAATAAAATAGACTTCAATAATGGATACTATTTTATTAATTGAGGACCTTATATAACAAACACATAGCCCGAGTTGAATTTTTAAAAGTTTTTGAAAAATACAGCAGCCTAGGTCTCTCCTAGGTTTTATTTTGTTTTTTCCTCTTGAGACAGGGTCTCCCTGTAGCCCCAGGTAGCCTGGAACTATGTAGACATGCCTGGCTTCCATATCACAGAGATCCACCTGCCTCTGCCTCCTGAGTGCTGAGATTAAAGGCATGTGCCACTGTGGCTGGCTGTTTTGTTTTTTTGTTTTTGACAGGGTCTCCCTAGTCCCAGCCTGCCTGGAAGTCACTGTGTGCACCAGGCTGCCCTCAGTCTCCCAGCGATCCACTTTCCTCTGCCTCTTGAGGACTAAGATTAAAGCCGTGTGTCATTTTGTTTATGTTTTTTTTCAAGACATGTTTTGGAGCTGGAATGATTGATTGCCTTGTGGTTAAGAATGCTTGCTCTTCCAGAGTACCAGAGTCAGTTCCCAGAACCCACTTTGGGCAGTTCACATTTTCACCTGTAATTTCAGCTCCAGGGGATCTCACACCCTTTTCTGGCCTCTGTGGGCGCCTGCATCCACATGTACATACATATGTCACACACATACACACGAAAAAGACACATTTGTGGAATTTTTATATCAAGATTTTACTGTGATTATTTTCTTACAGTAATATTTGATTGTTCTGATTTAACTTAGGCATGGAAGTATTTTGAACCGAGAGTCACCAACAGATAAGAAGCAGAGAGTCGAACGCAGCACATCACATGATTTTGACCCAACAGGTAAAATACTCTTGTTCTTCCAAAGAATATTTTCAGAGAGGTGAGGTTCAGAACCATAGAGCTATGACTCAACATGCTCAGTGTGGTTGCTTTGTACCCATTCACACCTCCCAGTTGTGTAGCATCACCTTTGCAGTCAGCATGAATGAATGCACTCTTAATTCTCAACACCATGGACTCCACAGTGGAGGCATCATTATAAAGATAATGATGGCTGTAGAAATAGCTGTCCTAGTATAGGATGAATTAAAGTATAAGTACTAGTGTGTCATGAAACCAAGGGTATAACAACTGCAAACTTCTGTATTCCCTAAAAACTCAGTTGTGAGTGTTGTGAATCGATGGATTAGCTACAATGCAATTTCAAAAACTAATGATTATCTTATTTTGAATAAGGAAATGAATAGAAACCCCCTTTTCTTATTTTTTTCCCTCCCTCTTTTGTTTTTGAGACAGAATCTGACTTTATAACTCAGTCTGGCCTTAACTTTGTGATCCTCCTGCCTCAGCCTCTCCCTGAGATTACAGGCATATGCCATAGTGCCCAGCAGAAACCCTTCCCTTTCTTCAGTCAAAAAGTACTGTGAACTCAGCTATCTTGCAATCTCCACGTGTTGATTTTTCCTAGATTTTCCTCCGCCGCCTTCTTTCTCCCTGTAATTTCAGTACTTGGTTTGTAAAAATTGCTTAATAATAATTTTGTTGTTTTCATTTAAAATTTGTAATATGTTCTTTTTTGTAAAATTTATTTGATTTATTTATTTTTATTTTATGTGTATAAGTATTTTGCCTGCATGTTATGTGAGTACACCATATGCATGCAGTGCCCATGGAGGCCAGAAGAGGGCATTGGGTCCCCTGGAACGAGACACTTGTTAGCCACCATGTGGGTGCTGGGAACTAAACCCTGGTCCTCTGCAAGAGCAGCCAGTACTCTTAACTGCTGAGCCATCTCTCTAGCCCAGATATACTTTCTTTGAGCATGTATTATTTAGTTGTATGTCCCTGTGACAAAAGATAAATGTTTTAATACCAAATACACAAATATATGTCCTATCAAGACATTTTTACTTAGAAACAATTTTAAATATTTAATAGAGAATAATGTTTTATGTGAATATTTGACATTTCATACTTTTAGGATAATCTCCTTTTTGAAAAAAAATTTAAGTATTATCTAAGAAGGGAAAACTAGGAAGTAAGTAATGAAAAATTTACTTTGCATCTTGGGTAGTAAATAAAAGAAACCAACCATTGGTTTAGGATACTTTGGTGGAAGGTGTAGCAATATGTCACTTAACAAATCTCCATTCAGAGGATTCTCTATTTTTGATGCCTAAGTTTGAAATTACAGGCTTGGAGTCTTTTATTTATATAATTAGTTACTGTCTTTTTAATAATGGTCATGCATTTCTGCCCTATGTTCACAAAAATATTGTAGTCATTTTAGTATTTTTAGATGTATTCTGTATTGCTTGTATGTGAAGTGCCTGTCTCCAAAGACAGATTTCACAAAGAGGTACAGTACTTCATAATGAACTTAGTATAGTTTTAGTGCTTTTGTCATCTCTACAATTATCAGATGATGTATTTGATAGACTATTCATGTGTTGTTTTGTTTGTATTTTTATTGCACTGTCTTTTCTTTACTCCTTAAAATATGTCATTACCTGTGCTGTTCATGACTACTCTAAGAGCTATCATCTGTGATGTTCATACTTTTATGTTTGCACGAATTAACTTGATCATGATTCATTTCTTTTTTCCCCATGAATTTTTCCCCTTACATTGGTCTCCATATTTTCTATATCTCTCCTTTTCTCCCGCTCTTGTGCAGATAGCTCCTCCAAGAAGACAAAGTCTAGTTCAGAGGAGAGTAGATCCGAGATCTATGGTAAGCTAATGTAGCTAATTCAGCCTTGCACCTTTGGAGCTTGCTTCATGCTGTTTCCCTTTGTTTTTGATAACTGCAGCCTTTCTTGTGTCTGCTCTGCATGGCATGATCACTGCAGGGAAAGGGAGCCTGGGGTTCTAATGTGGCTGTGACGTGACATGAAAGCTTAAGATTACTAGAAACTAACATTATAGGTTGAGAATAGGCCACATTACCCATCTGTTTCTCCACTGTGTAAGGAAAGTGGTTGCTTCTAACAAGGTGGGTTCAGGTTTCTCTGAGTAACATGGATGAACTTTGAATTCTTGGTATCTCTTAGGTTGTGTAGAATTTAAGCAACTCAGTCTTTTACTGCAAGAATAGTACTGACATTTAAATGTATAAGCAGTTCATTGGAAGTTTTTAGTTTTTATTTATATATTTTTAATTGGTTTGTCACCTGGAAAAGTCATTCTTGTAGAATATATCCATAATTACAGAATTTTGTATTTTATTTTCATGCTTGAAACATTATGACTTTTGGAAGTTTCCCTGAAGCCTACTCTGAATAAGAAAATCTCAAAATACATTTTAAAAATAATCTTCATAGCCGGGCGTGGTGGCACATGCCTTTAATCCCAGCGCTCAGGAGGCAGAGACAGGCAGATCTCTGTGAGTTCAAGGCCAGCCTGGTCTACATAGCATGTTCCAGGACAGCTGGGGCTGCAGGGAGACCCTGTCTCAAAAAAGACAACCCCCCCCCAAAAAAAAACTTCATAAAAGAGTAAATCACCTGGATTTGTAAACTTTTTCAACAAATGATGAAAATGCTAGTTTTTCCTGTATTCTGTTCTGTCTTCCAAAATACAACAAACCATATATATATATATATGTATGTATGTATATATGAAGTTCATTTAGATTTTTCTTCCTTTTTTAAAAAAAATTATTTTTATGTGAATGAGTGTTTTGCCTGCATGTATGTAAATGTACCTGTATTGTGCAATGCCCACAGAAGCAAGATGAGGCCACTGGATCCCCTGGAACTGGAATTATGGGTGGCTGTTAGCTGCCATGTGGGTGCTGGGAACTGAACCCAGGGCGTCTGTAAGAGCAGCCAAAGCTCTTAACCACTGAGCCATCTCTCCAGCCCCAAACAAACTTTTTAAAACAAGTTTGCTGTGTAGTCTCAGGCTGTCCTGGAACCCACTATATACATTAGTTAGCCTGGAACTTGAAATGATCCTCCAGCCTCTGCCTCCTGACTGTTGGGATTATGGACATGCACCAACAAACACAGCTACCTAATTTGGTTTTTTTAGAAAAATTAATAGGTGAGCACTACCTGGAATCAAGACTTTAAAACTAAGCAAACCAAGTCTTCTCTAGCTGAGCCAAATGTCTATTGAGTGGAAGTTTATTTAGATGTTTCCTGCTTTGCCCTATATGAGAGGGAAAAATATATATGGAATTGTCCCTAACTCCTTGGAAAATTTGACAATTGATATCTTCTGTCATCTGTTTTGTCTTAGTATTACTAAGTCTCAGTGTAATTAATACTATATGTTAGGTACCTGCTCATAGCTTTTTACTTGATTTTTTTTTCTGTGTAGTTCAAGTGTACTAGGCCTTATATCACATTGAGTTTATGCTTTTTTCTTCTCTCCAAAGTAGTTTGACTCAATATTCTGCATTTCTGCTATAAGTATAAAACTTCCTATAGTTTAGTCTCTCCTGAGGAATGTGAACACTTTATCCCTCTAGCCCCATTCTTTCTAGTAGTTTTTACAATGTCGTATTTAATATTCCTAACCATTTTCCTAGGTCTTCGGTATGTGTATAGAAACTTGTTTGCTTTGGATGATGACTAACACTTTAGGAATATAGGACAAAAATATTAATACTAATATTTTTCTTACCAGTGATAGGAATTTTTGTACTAGTCCAGACATGCCATTGGCTTGGTAGTAATAGAAGCATTTTAAGTGGTGCTTAGGAAGGAAGGTGTGTCTTCTTAGTTCAGTCAATCCTTAAGAACCCTTGAAATACCATCTTTTTTTGAAGGAACTGAACTGACTCCTCAAAAAATAAATAAATAAATAAATAAATAAATAAATAAATAAATAAATAAATAAATAAATAAATAAATAAATAAAAAACTCACTCACTAGAGGGATAAATTAAGACATCTAGCTTGTAAATGTTGATCTCTTTCATTGTAATGTAATATGTAGATGGGCTTCTTTAGACTATGCAATTGGGATAGTTGAAGAAGATACTCCAGAAGTCAAGGAACTATTGGAAATATGAGGCTATGACTGAGTAGATTCATAGCAAGTATGAACATTCTGTGGGGTGTAGGGTCTTATTACAAGTCCATTTCAACCTGTGAAAAATATGTATTATCTTCTCTTGAGATAAAATTCTTTAGCTGTGGGTGCCAAATACAGATGTCACTCCAATTATTTCAAACTTTCTTTGCCATTCTTACTACTTTGAGAGATAGATTTGCTTACTCATTTTAAAAGATAAACAAATGTTTGCTTTATATAGACTACTTTTGTAAAGCTTCCTCCCAGTATAGTCCAGTCAGTATTTATTCCATTTGTCTTTCTGTACTTTTTGGAGTCTATTGGACATTTATGGATGCATTTTTCTGAACTGCTGTTTTCTTTTTTTTTTTTATTGTTCTTAGCGTATTTTTTGGTACTATAAATGATTAAGCTCTTGTCCATATTTTTTTAATTGAAATTTTGCAATTTTCATACAATGTAATTTGATAGTATTTAGATTCCCTCCCTATCCACACCTCCCCTTATTGCCCCCATGCCCAATTTAAAGTACTCTATTTTATATATAATAAGGCTTATGGAATCTAATTTGTGTCTCCAGATGTCCTTCAGTATGGGTTCATCCACTGGAGCCTGGTTAACCTACGAAAAATCTCATGCTTGAAAGAGACTATCTCTGCCCCTCTCAGCAGCCATTTCATTAGGTGGTGTTGGAGCTTCTTATCCACTTCTTTGTTGTCTATGCTAGAATTTTGTCCGGTTTTAGCTTGCATGGGACTTGTGCATGCTGTCACTGTTGCTGTGAGTTCCCATGAGTAACTGATCAGGTGTCAGGAAAAACTTGTTTCCTTATGGTCATCTACTACCTCTGGCTTTTAGAATCTTTCTGCTCCCTTTTTCATAATGATCCCTGAGTCTTGGGAGACAGAAGTTTGATATGGGTGTCTTATTTAGGGATAAGCACTCTGCAGCCACTTGTTCTCTGGACGTTGGCCAGTTGCGGGTTTCTGAGTTAATCACCATCTGTTTCATAAGGAAACTTCTCTGGTGAGAATTGAGAGATGCATTAATCTGTAGGTATACTAGTAAGTCATTAAGAGTCAGTTTAACATGGTAACTATTTAGTAGAAAACTAGTATTAGGTTCTGTGTCCTGTGACCTGTTTAGCCTCAGATTCTTAAGCCTGATATAAGTGTCAGGTATGGGCTCCATCCTAGGAAGCAAACCCTAAATCCAGTTAGAGAGTGGTTGGTTACTCACATAGTGTTTCTGCCACTATTGCACTGGTGGGCATATCTTGCCAGGCCAGTTGCTACTGTGGTTCATAGGATTCACAGCTGGGTAAGATTGATGATTATTTTTTCCTTCCAGTAGCATGCAGAGTACATTCCAGCACTACAAACTGCAATATTTTTTTTTAGTGATGCTTAATTTTCCTTCTTTTTTTTTTTTTTTTTTTTTTTTTTTTTTGGTCTTTCTGAGACAGGGTCTTCTTGTAGCCCCAGCTGTCCTGGAACTCACTGTGTAGACCAGGCTGGCCTCGAACTCACAAAGATCTGCCTGCCTCTGCCTCCCAAGTGCTGGGATTAAAGGCGTATGCCACCATACCCGGCTTCCTTCTTTTTTTTTTAAACATGTGCATATAGCTTTTGTTTTATGTTGTTGTTGTTCTATTTGGGGTTTTTGTGTTTGTTTATTTTGAGACAAGAGCTCGTATATAATGTTGTCTGGCCTTGAATTCCTGATCTTCTTGCCCCTACCTCCTAGTGCTGGGATTATAGGTATATACATACCATCATGCTTGGATTTTGTTGTTGTAAAACAGAGTCTTGCTATAGAGCTCTGGCTTACCTTGAATTCTGTGTAGCCAAAGTTGTTCCTAAACTCCAGATAATCCTCCTGTCTCAGCCTCCCATGTACTAGAATATAGGCATTATTTACTAATACTGTGAAGAACTTTTTCTTTTTTTAAAAAAATATTTTATTATTTTTATTTTATGTGTATGAGTATTGCCTGCATGTGTGTAAGTACACCCATGTTGTACAATGCCTGTGGAGTCAGAAGGCGGTAGCGGATTCCTCTGGAACTGGAGTTATGGATAGTTGTTAGCTGCCATGTGAGTGCTGAGATTGAACGCAGGTCTTCTGCAAGAGCAGCCAGTCCTCTTAACCACTTAGCCATCTTTCCAGCCTACTGCTGTGAAAAACTTTTCTGGTTACTGTGGGATATGGAGATTCAGTAAAGGAAGCTTAAACTACTTTTTTTCTTCTTTTTTTTTTTTTTTTTCCCCTAACTTGTATCTTGATGTTATGAAGAGATTTCCACTGAGAGTATTTTGTGAAAGAATAAACCAGCACTTGGGAGGCAGAGTCAGGCAGATCTCTGTGAGTTCAAGGCCAGTCTGGTCTACATAGCGAGTTCCAGGACAGCTGGGGCTACAGGGAGACCCTGTCTCAAAAAAACCAAAAAAAAAAAAAAAAAGCCATCTTAGCATGCTTGTGCTCCCATAACAAAAACTACAGTCCGTGTGGCTTAAACAATAGAAATTTTATTTTCTAACAGTTCTAGAAGCTGGAAGTCTGAAATATGGAAGTCTGAAATATGAATGCTACTGTAATTTGGCTGATAAGGTTGCAGATGATTGTGTTCTCGCTGTCCCCTCGCATGGACTTTCTAGATTCTGGTGTCTGTTCTAGTCCGGTCATGAGGGGCTCACCTTCATGATGTCCTCTAATTCTAATTACCTTCAAAAAGCCCAACCTCATGCCGAACATGTTGGTGCATGCCTTTAATCCCAGCCCTCAGGAGGCAGAGACAGACAGATCTCTATGAAATAGAGTCCAGCTTGGTCTACATAGTGAGTTCCAGGGAGGGGCCTGGACTGGGGAGACCCTGTCAAAGAAAAAAGCCCACCTCTAAATACTGTTACTTTAGGGATTGAGCCATCAACAAAGGGATTCTGAGGGGACATAGCATTCAGATCATAATAGAAGAAAACTGTTAGCATATATCTCTTACCTGAAATGATTGAGACCAGAATTGTTGGGGATTTTGATTGTTTTGGGGTCCTTTTTTTTTTTTTAAGACATGGTCTCACTGTCGCCCCAGCTGAATTTACCATGTAGACCAGGCTGGCCTTGATCTGAGTGCTGGGATTAAAGGTGTGCCCTAGCTACTTTTGGATTTTCAAATACTAGCATATACCTAATGAGTTTATGGGGTTGGAATATATCTCTAAACATGAAATTTATGTTTAATCCATACCATTTACATCATATATACAATCAGAAGGTAATTTCATACAGTATTTTTAGTAATTTTTGGATATTTTGACTAAGATAGCACCATCTCCTGAGGTCAAGTGTGGACCTTTCCACTATGGCATCATGCTGGCACTCTATATATTACAGATTTTGGAGTGCTTTGGATTTTAGATTTTTGGATTAGGGACAATGAGCCTGTACTTGGATATGGTTTGGATACTTGAGAGTGTGAATTTTTAAAAGTTATATTTTTCTCATTCAAGTTTCTCATATCTTCAAAAGGAAAGCTCTTGGTTTGACTCTTGCTCCCACCAAGTTACTATTGTCTTTTCTTTTTCAGCCTTGCAAAGAGCATTCTACATGAGCCTTCTGTGTTCTTATAACGCAGTCACTTCTTATTCATTTGAAATCTTACTTCTAAACTTATATTATCTTAAAGGTGAATCAAATATCCTACTTGAAAGCCTATTAATTTTGTTTCTAGTCTTCTGTACTGCTTGACAATATAGATTGCTTTGATAATAGTTCATTTTTCATATTTCATTAACCTGATTTTCTTCTTTTTATGATTGTCTTGTCTCTGTTTGATTGCCAGCTCACTTTAAATCTACCATCATAGTTTGTGTGTGTGTGTGTGTGTGTGTGTGTGTACATACACATATGTGAGTGTGTGTCCATGCTCTTGTGTATGTGCACATGTGTGTGTGCATATGGCGACTACAGGTCAACGTTGAATGTCTTCCTCAATTGTTTACCTTATTTTGTGAGACATCATCTCTCATTGAACATGAAGTTTGCACTTAGCTTGACTGGCTGACCTGCAAGTCACAGGGACTTTGCCTCTCCGATGCTAGGATTACTGATGGGCACCACTGTGCTTTGCCCAGATTTTATGTGAGTGCTAAAGATCAAATACAGGCCTTCATACATACAGTCATTGCAAGTACTTTACCAACTGAGCATTCTTCCCAGGACAGTTTTTGTTTTTGTTTTTGTTTTTGTTTTCTGCTTGCTTGTTTTGAGACAGGGTCTGACTAACTGGTCTTGAACTTCAGATCCTCTTGTCTCAGCCTCTAGTACTAGGATTGTAGACATACACCACTGAGCCTGGCTTCTGTTGTTGTTTGTTTTGTTTTGAGACAGGGTCTAGGGTAGCCTAAGCTGGCTTCTAACTCTCTAGATAGCTAAGGATGACTTTGAACTCCTTAACTTCCCATTTCTACCTCCCAGTGCTGGGATTATAGATGTGCACAACTGAGCTCAGTCCTCATTACAGTATTTTTTATCCTTTACTCTTTTACCTTCTTTAGTTTCCATCATGTCATTGGATTATTTTATTAGATTCATAACTTTCTTCTGTTTCAGTTTCATGTTGATCCACTTCCTTTATTCTGTTTTTCTGCAGTCTGCCTTTACTTGTCAGACTATTGTTACTAAAGCAGATTTAATCATTTACTTGCTAGGAAAGTACAGATAGTTACTAAGACATGCCATACTTGTTCCCAATTCATCATTCTGCTTTAATCTTCTCTTACCTTTAGTACCAGACTATCTTCTAAATTTTGGTTTTCCAGATATGTCTTGGTCCTTTTTCTTTGCTCAGTGCATTCCTATTGACTTGTGTGCTTTTCTGCAGTTAAGAATCCTACCCATTCTTTAAAGGCTCAGTTCAGACACTGATTTACCTAACTACAGTTAGATAAGAGGAAGAGGTTCAAGATAGGTTTCTCATGATTTATGAAGATAACATTGTATTATTGAACTGTAAAGAGAATGGTTATTCAGTGTTCTTACCAGAAAAACAGTAACTGTGTGAATACTTTGGTTAATTAGGTAGATTTAGTCATTCTGAAATTTACATGTGATTCAGAACATTATATTTTGCACAGAAGATAACATACAATTTTATCTGTCAATTAAAAAAATATTGCTTCTCTCATAAGCCTTTTCAAGGATTGCCCAGCTACCTTGTTGTTTCTGAACTTTGGCATCCTGCTTGGAATTTGCGTCTGTAGTCCTCTTTGTAGATCCCATGCCTCATTTGCTGGAAGTGAGTTTTGAGTGAATGAATGCTAAGATCCAGATGAAGTATTTTAGTAGAGAGAATTGATGGCACAAAGTCTTCACTTACTTTAATTGGTTCTTTTCTTCCCTTCTGAAAAAACTTTAAAGTAGAAGAAAATGTAACTTACAAAAGAGATTTATTTCTGGTAGATATCTGAAAGAATGAAATCATTGCACTTAGAACCTGAGGCTCCTCTTGCTGGCAGCATTGTGTATTTAGAATGCAGAAGCTTCTTAATCAAAGGATTATCTGAGGTCTTACTCATAAAACATGTATGTCTGGCAGCAGTTTAAAAATGAGCTGTTTTTATTAGGTTGCACATGATTTTCTTCCACACCCTTCCCTGAAGGTAATTCTTAAGAGGTGAGACTTAGAGAGGTTTGGTCATGCAATAAAATAAAGGTGAAGAAAGATTAATGTATGTTCTCTGAAACCAACTTAGTATGGAAGGTTTAGCATGCTGCCTTACATGTTTAACACTTCGTTTTCTTTAATTTACTATCTGGCACTATAGTTGTAAACTTTTTCCAGAAATATATTTATAGTGAAACTTGTGCCGAATGCCTTCCCACATTTTTCAGAATACCTTTTTATAATATCTTCTTTTTCTTTCCAAAACATTACAGACTCTTTTTCACATTCTAAATACTATCATTTCCCATTCTAAATACTATCTGTTGAATAAGAAGCAATCTTAGGTGGGCTTGGTAGTACACTCTTGTAAACCTAGCACTCTGGAATGCTGGGCAGGAGGATCACAAATTCACGGCCAGCCTGGGCTAAAGAATGAGTTCAAAGCCAACCTGGGCTACCTAGAAAGACACTGTCTCAAAACAAATAAAAAAGGCAGTTTTTATGTTGATTTCACATACTACATTGTTATATCAGAAAACTAAACCCTTTGTTATTATGTGAAACTCAAACTTAGGAAAGGATAATATATATATATAAAAATTTGATAGAA
>NW_008360328.1:1892481-1895278 GCF_000622305.1 Nannospalax galili
TAGTATCTTTTGTTACTGTTTTTTAAAAGGTTTATTTTTATTTATTTATTTATTTATTTATTTATTTATTTATTTATTTATTTGTGTGTATGTGTCTGTGTCTGTGTGAGTGTATATGTATGTATGTGCGGGTGCCCACAGAGACCAGTAGAATGTTGGATTCCTCGGATCTAGAGTTAAAAGCAGTTGTGAACCACTTGATGTGGGTTCTGGGATTCAAACTCCGGTCCTCGTGATTGAGCAACAAATGCTCTTAATCACTGAGCCATCTCTTCAGCCTCATAATGTATTTATTATTGTTTATTTAATGAGTGTATGTATGTGCAAGCAGGCACATGCTGTGGCACAGGTGTGCTGGTTATAGGACAGTTTGCAGGAGTTATTTCTATCTGCTGTATGGGTTTCAGGGATTGAACTCAGCTTTTCCGGCTTGGTGCCAAGCATCTTTACCTGCTGAGCCCTATCGGTTTGTTTTTTAAGACAGGGTTTTGATTTGTACATCAGGCTGACCTTGAACTCAAAATCCTTCTGTCCCAGCTTCCTGACTACTAGCTAGGATTATACTGCATGTGCCATGATGCCCAACTTTAGTTCAGATTTTTAAAAATAATTTTGATTTATTTTAAGGACAAGTATTCTCATTTTTTAAAAATTCTGTTTTGTTTAGTGACTTGTCATTGATGACCTATTACAGATACCAAGCGTTATATGAAGGAATACAAAATAATAGAAAACTGTTCATGCTTTCTTGCCATTTGCAGCCTGGTACAAAAGTATTGCAATACTTTGATAAGCGCATTAATAGAGATTTATATTTACCATATGTACTTAAAAATCGATTGCTGTGCCGGGCGTGGTGGTGCACGCCTTTAATCCCAGCACTCAGGAGGCAGAGGCAGGTGGATCCTCTGTGAGTTTGAGGCCAGCCTAGTCTACAGAGTGAGTTCCAGGCAGCTGGAGCTACAGGGAGACCCTGTCTCAAAAAGACCAAAAAAAAAAAAAAATGTTGCTGTGAGGGAAAACATCCTCATATAGCACCAAGAACAATGTGAGTGAAAAAGTATTTTCATGACTGGGTTTCAAGGAAGGTTAAGCTTTATTGCTTCTTCCATGTTGAATGCTTCCTCTCCTCACACAAAGTGCTGGACCACAACTCCAATTTAAGAGATTACATGACCTTATAAATTCTGAGTTTGTATGATAGTTAGATTGATAAACTTTATGCTAAATTCTTCAATAGAACAAACCATGAACTGTAAGTGTAATAAAAGCCAGATGAATGCTAGTTGTTTTTGTTTGTTTAAAGACAAGGTCATCTTGTGTTGCAGACTTACCTCAGATTCACTATGTGGCTGGAACTGGCCTTGAATTCTTGATCCTCCTGTTTCCCTCCATTTCCCCAGTACTTGGGCTACAGGCCTGTATCAGCACACATGAGTGCAAATGGCTAGTTTGGGATAAGATTTTATTTTTATTTTGCCTTACTTTTTATTAGCTATTTTGTCTGTTTTCTATACTATACACTGATTCTTCATTACATATTAGCATTTAAAAAATTATCTCAATATTATCACAAACCTAAATGTATGCCGATGAACAAGACAGAATACTATGGATAATTTGAATTCCACTGATTCTGAATTGGCTGTATGTGTAAGGCATACTTTCTTTTTACAGCAGCCCAATCATACATGTTTTAAAGTATATTAAGAGCTTCAGATTAGCAGTTAGAAATTCTGGTGAGGAAAGGACTGGGGCTATAACCCAGGGCCTCACAGCTGCTAAGTGTATGTCTACTGAGCTATATCCCATTCCTTCCAGGACTCAGAATAACATAAGTGAGTACTATAGTGGAGATGAGGAGAAGAGAAAGAAGATGTGAGAATCACTTTTCTTCCTCTTTACCTGTTATTCTTCATCTTTCTTTGGATATAAAATGGGAAGGGAAAAGACAGGTGTAGTGGTACAGGCCTGTAATCCCAGCACATGGGAACCTGAGGCAGGATTGCAAGCACAAGGCCAGCGTGTGCCACATAGTAAGATCCTAGCTCAAAAAACTAAAAACCAAACAAAACCAAAAATTAAAATATCATGCAGAAGTCATTATAAATTGGACAAAACAGACTTTGCCTAGTCTTTAAAAATATTTTAATTAATTTTTATTTTATGTGTATGAGTGGTTTGCCTGCATGTGTGTAAGTGCACCATGTGTGTGCAGTGCCCACAGAGGCCAGAAGAGGGTGTCAGATCCCCTGGAACTGGAGTTACAAATGGATTTTTATAGCCCTGTGGGTGCTGGGAATCAAACCCAAGTCCTCTGGAAGAGCAGCAAATGTTCTTAACTGCTGAGCTATCTCTCCATCCCTGGCCTTGTCTATTCTTAAGTAATCCTAACATACTAAACTATAGTAGTTTTTAAGGGCCCTAGGCATGTTTATAAAATTAACTATGCATGGTGGGTACTTCCATTTTTTCCCCCTGTTTATTTACCTTCTTTTCTGAGCTTCTATCTATCTCTAGACTCCTTTACTTTTTTGGAGTTTCATTAATGAAATTCTTTCATTAAGAATTGCTCCTGTATCTCAAGCCAGACAAAAATCTCAGCATAAAAGTGGGGAAGTGGGGAAGAAGTCCCAACCTTAGCTGAGAAACTACTGACAGCCAAGAACTGTTGGGAGAAAGTGAGTTGGTTTTCAAGGATGTGGCACTAGATAGGTTAATGAGGCTCCAGTGGATGAACCCACACCAAAGGACATTTGGGAACACAAATTTGACTCGCTAGGCCTTTATATATATA
>NW_008360328.1:1895445-1911584 GCF_000622305.1 Nannospalax galili
GCCATGGAGGTCAGAAGAGGGCTTCGGATTCCCCTAGAACTGGAGTTAAGGATGGTTCATAGCCACCATGTGGGTGCTGGGAATTGAACCCGGGTCCTCTACAAGAGCAGTCAGTCCTCTTAACCGCTGAGCCATCTCGCCAACCCTAGAATTGCTTTTTAAAACATAACCTGGGGGAGCTAAAGGGATGGCTCAGTGGTTAAGAGCACTGGCTGCTCTTGCAGAAGAACGGGTTCAGTTCCCAGTACCTACATGGTGGCTAACAACGATCCATAATTCCAGCTCCAGGGGAATTTGATGCCCTCTTCTGACCTCCATGGGCATTGCATGGCATGGGTGCACTCACATGCAGGCCATACACTCATACATGTAAAATAAAAATATTTAAAATACTAAAAAAAAATCTGGATACAGATTTTTTTACTAGATTTTCTACTCCATTGTGTGTACTTTCTCCCAGTCCATGGCTTGCTTTTTCATTGCTTAGAGGTTTTTCCTTTTCTTTTTTTAAAAAATATTTTGTTATTTTTATTTTATGTGTATGCATGTATTGCCTGCATTGTAGGTAAGTGCACCCTTGTTGTGCAATACTGGTGGAGAACAGAAGAGGCTGTCAGATCCCCGGAACTGAAGTTATTGGACAGTTGTTAGCTGCCATGTGGGTGCTGGGATTCGAACCTGGGTCTTCTGCAAGAACAACCTATAAAAGATCTTATTTTTATTGTTTTTAATGTATGTGTGCCTGCATGTGTATATGTGCATGTGAGTACAGCTACCTTTACAGGTAAGAAGCATTAGAGTCCCTGGAACTGGAATTAAAGGCAGTTGTGAGCCTTAAGACCTGGGTGCTAGGACCTAAACCTGGGTCTCCTACAAGTGCAGTAAGCACTTTTAACTGCTGAGCTATCTCTCCAGCCATAGAAGTTTTTTCTTTGATAGTTGGTACATTTTGGATCCTAAAAAACTTGTTCTTATCTTAAGATCTTAGATTTTCTCCCATATTTTTTTTCTGAAAAGTTTTAGCTTTTTAAAAAAATGTATGTATGTATGTATGTATGTATGTATGTATGTATGTATGTATTTGGTTTTTGTTTGTCTTTTTGAGACAGGGTCTCCCTGTAGCCCCACCTGGCCTGGACAACTTACTATGTAGACCAGGCTGGCCTTAAACTGAGAGACACCCCACTCCCCATCCCCCCAAGAGCTTGGCATCAAGCCCAGGGATGTGTGTTTATTGGGAAAGCATTCTACTTTGAACTGCATCCTCAGCCCTCATCATTTTTAAAAGCTTCATTTTGTATAGGGCACACATTCAAAATTCATATTTGAATATGGGCACTTGGTTTCTCCACTGTTTTCTGTTAATATGCTCACATCACATATTCATGCCATGTCATTCATTATCAGTGAGAGTATTCAGTAAGAATATGCTATTAATATGCTGTTTTTCATGTTTCCTTTATAATTAAACTTAATGAAAGATTGTGCTTATTGTTTAAAACATTAGAAGCTTTTGTTTTCTAATCATCATTATCTTTGTGTTATTTTTACATGTATATATTTTGGCTTTTGATGAAATGCTTTATTTCTGTGAAGCTGAAAGTACACATTAAGTTTCTGGCTAACACAGAGTTCAGGATCTCCAAGTCTGATCTATAATAAAATGGCTCTAAGAAGGCCGCTTCTTCAGGACATTCCTCTTCCTTTGGTTGGGTCCCTCTTTCTCTTACCTTGCTTGCACAGTTTTCATTTGCTATTTAGATAGAAAGAAAACTAACTTTCTTATGTGAATCAGGCACATATGCAACAAAGATGAAAGAAATGGTTGAGGTTACAGGTTCTTTCTTGTTTCTGTTTTCTCTCCTGTTTATTTTTCTGTGAATAGGATTTCCTCTTTTGATTCTTCCCTTCTCTTACCTCTTGGAAGAATAACTGCAGGTATTCTGTACATACATCCTTTCTTTGAACAGTCTGTTTTCCTAAGATGAAGATTGGATTTCTTTGGAATTTTCCAGAGGATGTTCCTAATCTAATATTCTATAAGGTTTGATTTTTTTGCCTTTAATACTCAGAGCACAGGGCAATGGGAGAAGAATTTGTATTATGAATTTATAGCATAGATGTGCATTGGCTTATTATCTTATCTCTAAAAACCCATCTTTTCCAGTGTGTTGCAACTGTTCTTAATATGCTGCTCTTCTCCAGTAGAAACCAGTGCATATGGTTCTTTGTGATATTCTTGTATTTGTTTTATGGGGTTAATGCTCTTTTTGATATAGGGACTTCACAAGCTACTCTTTATTTCCTCAGATAGAACACAGTTCATTAGTCATACATAATCATTGTCTTTCACTCTGTTCCCACCTCTCTTTCTTCACCCTGTGGTTCTTCTGCAGGTCTTGTTCAACGCTGTGTGATCATCCAGAAAGATGACAATGGATTTGGGCTGACAGTCAGTGGAGATAATCCAGTCTTCGTACAGTCTGTCAAAGAAGGCAAGGCATTTTTAAAAACAGTTTTGTCACTTGGGAGCAGAGTAAGCACAACAAAAGCTTAAATAATGTCTGTTGTCCAGAATAGAATTATACAGGATATGGACTTTTGTGCTAGATTTGACTATGGGGTTATAGGAATTAATTCACCCAAGGTGAATTTCTTTATAGTCAGAAAAGAGTTCATCTGTAGCTTTAGAAACCACATAATTTCTTGGTCATAATACTTTTCATGTCTTTGCTAGTCACTTACAGAAGTTTTTAGAATTTTGTTTCTTTGTAGCACTAGTGATATTTTAATAGGGATAAAGTGAGGCTTGAAAATACCAGATCCTTTCCCCAAATGACAGTAATGTATTTTTCTATTGAAATATAGTGAATTCTTTTATTTTGGGTGCTATAATTTCAGGTAGATAAGGTTATTAAAGGTGATAATACAGGTGATAATGAATTCTTAAAATAAAAAAATGTAAAACAATTCAGACTTAGACAACAGTGGGTGGAGGAAGCAGGATTTGAACCTAAGTCTGTCATATTTTACAGCTCATATTTTAACTGCTTTGTTACATCACTTCTTTTTTCAAGAAGACTATCAGTGAATCACATGCTAAGCAATTCATTTTTTTTACACAGATGGAGCAGCCATGCGGGCTGGAGTTCAGACAGGCGATCGAATCATCAAGGTAAAGCCAAGTCTGTGACAGAACTCATGGTAGAATTAAATAGTAACATGTGTTATCCATGTTCTTCTTTTCCACTTGGATTTTTATAAGAAAACTCATTCCCTTTTATAAAAACTTAATTCATCTGTTTTAAAATTGATATTATACTGTACTGCAAGGTATAATAAAAAGCTTGAGTAAATGAAGTCTTATTTGTTCTTCAGTTGGAAAATAACTCACTTTAAAAATTTTTTATTATTTTTATTTTATGTGTATGAATGTATTGCCTACATGTATATAAGTGCATCTGTATTATGCCTATGGAGGTCAGAAGAGGGCATTGAATTCCTCTGGAATGGGAGTTAACAGACAGTTGTTAGCTGCCATGTGGGTTCGGGGAATTAAACCTGGGTCCTCTGCAAGAGCAACCAATGTTCTTAACCACTGAGCCATCTCTCCAGCTCCAGAAAATAACTTGCTTTTATGAAGCTCATTTCTGTCCAGATTAATCTGTTAGCAAGAAATGCTCATCTTAACGTATGAATGTACGAATGAGATTGTGTTGGTATATCGTTATTTGGCAAACTGATTATTGTTACATACGAACTTTATAATGGTGTAAGACTTAAGACTAAAGATGGGCCTGGGGAGGGGTACCTAGCTCACATGCCTAAGGCCCTGGGTTTGATCTGTTAAAAAAAAAAAAAAACAGAAAGAAAAATGACAATGATGATTAGCCGAAGTTTACAGTGTGTGAGAGGTGGTGGTGTGGATTAATTGTAAGACTTGTTGGCACATCACTCTAGAATCCAGAAACAAAAACTTGTGAAATTTTTTTTTGAGATAGGGTCTCATTCATGTAATCCAGGCTGCACTTGGACTTCTGGTCATCCTGCCTTCTGAGTACTAGGATTACAAGTCTTTGTCACCATGCCTACTTTATGTGGTGCTAGGGATCAAACCTGGGCTTCATGGGTCTAGGCAAGCACTCTAACAACTGATCTACATTCCCATCCCAAGCCCTGTAATTTCTGAAAACAAATGGATTTCTCAGTAATTTCTCTTAAAACAGTAGAATAATTTATTACCTTAAAGCCATTATTATAGGAAAAGAGAACATTTTGAGAAAGTATTTGAATATATGATATCCTTTATTATAAAGAACACTTATGTATGCACATGTATATACATGTGTATACATGCATGGGCACATATGTGTGCTTGTGTTCACATGTGCACCTGCCGTCTTCTGTTTCTGTCTTCCTTATTTTCTTGAGACAGTTTTTCCCTGAACTTGGAACTCAATGTGTCATGTGTCCCCACCCCCATCTTTATCCTAGGGGCTAGGCTTTTGGTCAGCAAGCCCCAGCAATCCTCCAGTTTCTACCTCCTTGACCTCCCCAGCCTCCACCCAGTGCTGAGGTTACAGGCCCATGCAGCCTGTAACATGGGTTCTGGGGATTCAAACTCAGGTCCTCATGCTTGGCATCAAGCACTCTTACCCACTGAGCCATCTCTCCAGCCCAAGAGCACTTTTTAATTATTAAAAAGAGCTAGCTGTAGTGGGGTACACCTGTTGTAATCCCAACACTGTTGAAGCAGAGGCAGGAAGAGCATCTACAAATTTGAGGCCAGCCTGATGAATAAATTACTAAGAAAAGAGTGTTCTGATAGAAATATTAGCAAAGCACTTTAAATTCTCCAAAGTAATTGAAGTAAATAGCTTGTATTAATAAGAATATGAAGACAGGCATGATGGTGCACACCTTTAGTCCTAGCGCTTGGGAGACAGAGACAGGTGGATTAAGGCCAACCTGTTCTCCCTTAGGGTGTTCCAGACCAGCTGGAGCTATAGGAAGACCCTATCTCAAAATAGCAGCAACAAAAGAATATGGCCATTGTCACTGCTAACAATGAAGCAGAAATTGAAATATGTAAAAAACATATTCAATTGTCTATAAATTTAAAGATTGATAAAACATTGATAATACACACTTACACAGTATTAAATATAGGAAAGTGATTTCTTTCATAACTTCAGCATCAATTAGATAAAGTATATTTGGATAGAAATTTGTAAATAATAAAAATTTTTAAGAAAATGTATGACCTTTGACTAGACAATTTGTTCTGAGGAACTTATCTAAGGAAATAAGTGTACAAATGTGCCACATTCACAGGGAAATTTATAACCACGCTGAAAACTTGCAAACACCCCACAATCTAAGTGTGCAAAAACTGAGATTCAAGGAAAAAAGAGCTGTCGATTTTAGTAAGAACAAATTAAAGCCCAACATGATGACCCACACCTGTAATCCCAGCACTCCTGAAGATGAGGCAGGAGGATTGAGAGTTAATCTCCAGCTGGGCTGCATAGTAAAACGTTGGAAGATGACAATGTGATAGAAGAAAGACAGCTCTAATGTCTTTGTCTCTGTAGTGTTTGTATACTAGAAAGGTATCTCAAATGTGAAATGTTAGAGCTGGAGAGATGACTCAGTGGTGAAGACCTGGGTGGCTAAAAACTGCCTGTAGCTCCAGTTGCGGGGGAATTTTCTTCTGATCTCCACGGGGATTACACGACACAGATGCACTTACATACATGCAAGCAATGCTGTTATGCACATAAAAATAATTTTAAAAAGATAAAAATAAATGTCATAGTTAACAGTGAATCTTTAGGAGACACGAGTATGCTTTTAGCTGTGTTTTATATATTGATACATTTGTATTTCTGTGTGTGTGTTGTGGATATATTGTGCATATATATACATGTTCATATGCATGTATGAGGGGTGCCTGTGTACATGTATGCACGTATATGTGGAGGCCAGAAGATGACCTTGAGTATTGTTACTCAGGTGGTATTAGCATTATTTTGACATAGGATCTTTCATTTGTCCAGAGCTGGCTGGATCTTCCTAACTGCCTCTCCAGCACTGAGATTATAAGTGTCTCCCATCATGCCCAGCATTTTTATGTGATGAGTCCTGGGGATTGAACTCAGGTCCTCTTGCTTGGTAGGCACAGCAAGCACTTTACTAACTTGGCCATCTCCCCAGCTCGCTACACTGATGTATTTTGAACTTCAAGTTGATATTACTTGCATCAGAGAAAAAATTAAAATTAATGTTAAATCCATGTTTGATATTTTTGCTTTGTTTCATTTAGTGGAAACCTTTGCTACCATTTTTATGCCTACCTCTGAAAATTAAGTTTCTTTGTAAAGATAAAGATTACATTATAATTGGAAAACTAAAAGTAAATTGAGTGTTATTGTAGAAGTACTTTTTCATTTTTAAATTGCAATTTTGAGAAATCATTCAGCTGATAGTAAAAACAGGTTTTTGTTTGTTGACAGGGTCTTGTTTGTATAGCTTATGCTGGTCTTAATCATTTTTCTTAAGATTCAGTTTTTTAAAAATGTTTATTTTCAGCAGGGCATGATGGCGCATGCCTTTAATCCCAGCACTTGGGAGGCAGAGGCAGGCGGATCTCTGTTAGTTCCAGGACAGCTGGGGCTACAGGAAGACCCTGTCTCAAAAAGACCAAAAAAAAAAAATTTTTTTTTAATTTTCATTTTTGTGTTGTACATTGCCCTCGGAGGTCAGAAGAAAGTGTTGGATTCGCCTGAAACTGGAGTTGTAGACCATGTGGGTGCTAAGACTCAAATCTAGGTCTTCCGTAAGAACAGTCAGTGCTCTTAACTGCTGAGCCATCTCTCTATCCCCAAGATTCAGTTTTGTTTGTTTTTAAAAACTATTTTATCTATTATTTTTATTTTATGTGTATGAGTGTATTGCCTGCATGTATGTGAGTGCACCCGTGTCATGCAATGTCGTGCAGGTCAGAAGAACTGGAACTGGAGTTAAGGACAGTTTGTAGCTGCCACGTGGGTTCTGGGAATTGAACGTGGGTCCTCTGCAAGAGCAGTCAGTGCTCTTAACCACTGAGCCATCTCTCTAGCTCCATCTCTCCAGCCCCCCAATATTCAGTTTTTTAAAAGATTATTTTATGTTTACACTTGCATGTATGGATGTGCACCACATGTGTTCACTGTCTGTGGAGGCCAGAAGAGGGCTTTGGATCCTCTGGAACTAGATTTACAAATCGTTGTTAGCGGCATGTAGATACTGGGATCTGAACTCTGCCTTCTGCAAAAACAGCAAGTGCTCTTACCTGCTGAGCTATCTCTCCAGCTCCCAAGGCCTTGATTCTTGATTCTCCTGCCTCTGCATTGCCGGTGCTGGGATAATGGGCATGTACTACAAATGCTGAGTTTATGAGGTACTGAGACTAGAACCCAGGGCTTCATGCATACTACTAAGGAAGCATTCTACTAGTTGAGCTATGTCTCTAGCCAGAAAGATCTCTTTTTAAATTGGAGTAGTTCTTTACTGTGAAGGATTTGTAAATCTATTTCCCAGAATAATTTTTATTTGCTATGATGATTAAGTTGTAGTTTTATTTAAATTGTGAGTGTCCACATTTTGACATTGCAATGTGACATTGTCATCTATCAGTGTGTTTGGCTTCATTTATTGTTGTCCTGGGATGCATTTAGCCAGATGGCCAGAGGTTGGCTTTTAATGAAGCTCTTTTTTGTGTTCAGGTTCATTTGTTGCAGAATATATAATAGTGGTAAAGGTAAAATTTGAATCAAATATATACATCTTTTAACTATTCATTATAATTAGTACATGATGATTCCTGAGGTCATCCTCTTGATCAAATATATCTAACATAAACTTTTTCATTTTCCTTAAAGGTGAATGGAACTCTGGTGACTCATTCAAACCATTTGGAGGTGGTGAAGCTAATCAGATGTAGGTGAATGTTATTTTTTATTTTAATTGTTTTCTCAACCTTTTAAAACAAAAATCAAACATTTTCTGTAACGGGTGAAATAGCAAATGTTTTGGGCTTTGTGGACTACACAGCTTACTACTGGACTCTGTTCTGGCCGCACAGAAGCATGCATGGGCAATGTGTAAATGAATGGATATGAATAGGTTTTACTAAAACTTTATTTGCCAAAACAGTCTGTGGGCTAGCTTTATTTAGCTCCTTGGTAGGTGTTTTCCAACCCCTGCAATAAAGGATGGTCTAAGGTAAATACTCTTAATTTTTGTTAACTCCCTGCAGTTGATTCTACTATCCTTGTCATTCTTGGTAAGATTGAGTATATATATTTGAAAGGCAGACATGAGTCATCTGACGGGGCGGGGGGGGTGTTGAGAAATCGATACAGTGCCCTGATGAACTAAAACACAACTTTAGAAATCATGCAGTTGCTGGGCGTGGTGGTGCACGCCTTTAATCCCAGCACTCAAGAGGCAGAGGAAGCTGGATCTCTGTGAGTTCGAGGCCAGCCTGGTCTCCATAGCAAATCCAGGCCAGCTGGGGCTATAGGGAAACCCTGAAGGAAGGAAGGAAGGAAGGAAGGAAGGAAGGAAGGAAAGAAGGAAAGAAAGAAAGAGAAAGAAAGAAAGAGAAAGAAAGGTGGGGAGGAAGGAAGGAAGGAAGGAAGGAAGGAGAGGGAGGGAGGGAGGGACAGGGAAAGCACAGTCACTTTCCTTCAGATAAGTAAATGATTTCCGAGAAAATATCTTGGAAAAGTTTAGGGTTAGTAATTTATAACCTTTAGGTTTGGGTTAGTAGCCCACATACATTTAGTATTCTATGTTGAAGTCTTAGACTAATGCAGCTTGACCATCCTCTAGTTACTAGAAGTCAAAAGTGAGTGGTGCTTCTCTGAACTGACACTGAGGCTGGGCCAGCCAAGCTCCAACTACTTATAGGGCCTCAGTTTTTCTAAATTTACAGGTAGAAGAAAGCATTCAGTGGTCTTTGTGAGTTTCACTTATAAGTGATAATGGATAAGGTATTTGGGATCTCACAGTCAGTTGAGGTCTGGGTTTCATACTGTACCCTCCTGAAGCCCCAGCTTCACTTCGTTGTTATCGTTCAGCCCCACTTGCTTTCCAAGAGGTTATATAGTTTTAGTTGCTTCGTTGTTTGCATAAATGATAGCATGACTGTTGATGAAGTAGAGGGAGCAAGCCACATGAGATTCTCCTCACCTAAATGCAACTTCAGGTTTTTTTTTTTTTTCTTCTGGTTTAGGTGTTAGGTATTTGTTGTTGTTTTTTTAAAGAAAAAAAGAGAGCTTAAAACAAATTGAACATAGTAGCAAAAGGGTATGTGATCACCTGTATCAGATTATTTCATAGTAAGTGCACTGTAAATGAGAGTTATTTGTCTCTGAGCAGAATCATTTAATTCTTTTTACTGAGTAGACATACATTTCTAGAATAAATTCAGTGAACTGGATCATTCTGTGTAGCTTGTGTGTTGCTTGCAGGGTAGCTCAGTCTGGTTTCAAACCTGCAGCATCCCTTCTGCCTCAGCCTCCTGAGTGTGTGTTCTATCATGTCCAGCTTAGTAAATTGAGTACTTTTTAAAAAAATATTTTATTTGTTATTTTTTAATTTCATGTGTATGGGTTTATTGCCTGCCTATGTGTAAATGCACTGGTGTTGTACAATGCCTGGGAAGGTCAGATCAGAAGGCATTGTATTTTCCTGGAAATGGAGTTATGGATGGTTGTTGGCCACTGTGTGGGTGCTGGCAACTGAACCCAGGTCCTCTGCAAGAGCAGCCAGTGCTCTTAACATCTGAGCCATCTCTCCAGCCCCTAAACTGAGTTCTTTTAAGGCCCTTTTTCAGGGGTGAGGATTTGGATAAGGTCTCATGTAGTTCAGGTTGGCCACAAACCCGTTGTATAGACAAGCCTGGCCTTTGAAGTTCTTATCCTACTGTTTCTACCTTCCTAGTGCTAGTATTATAGACATGTACCACACACATGGTTGAGGTATTGCTGGGGATAGAACTCAGAGAGGGCATTGTGCATGCTAGGCCAGCACTCTACCAACTGAACTGTATTCTCTACCCTAAAGCCATCTTTTTAAATTGTAGCCTGGCTCTTTCCATGACCTTCTTATTGCTTAAGTAACCCTGAGTTCTAATGATCACTTTGATCATACTTCTTTAGTATATTAAAGAAAAATGCAGTGATCAGAATTAGATCCCACACTTGAATAAATTTGATTGCTTGTATAATAAGATCATAGTGTGTAAGTTTTAACATGCTACATGATTATGATGGTTTGTGTTAATAAATGTATGCCTGATGTTTATTGTCAGATGTGAAAACTAAGAGTCTTTAGCTTTCTAGGCTATTTTGTTGTTCATTCCAGTATAAACTTTACTTTAAAAATTAAGCTCAGAGGCTGGGGTCTGCATAGAGAAACTCTTGTCTAGCATGTGCAAAGTCCTAGGTTCCATATCTCCCCTACCAAAAATAAAGTTGAGTCCTAGGATTATAACAGTAGATTATTTATCCAGTAGAGAGAATAAAACTTAGTATTACGCATGAAATACTTTTGAATATCCAAAATACATATAAACATGACATTCCTAAACCCTAGGTGCCACATGAAAGAAGTTCTCGTGACCTACTTTTTAATGCCTATTCCAAATATTCTAAAAGTGATTTTGAATCTGATTACCTTAGAACCAGCTAAAGAAGGAATTAAAGAACTAGAAAGCTATCGGAGATAAACACATGGGCTAGTAAGATGCAATAGATGACTTTCTGACAGAGCATATTAGCCTAAAAGTCTTAAAACATATTCTTACTGGGCAGGGGGTGCTCTGTGATACCAGCACTTGGGAGGCTGAGGCAAGAAGATCACAGGTTCAAAGCTTGCCTAGCCACAAAATGAGTTCAAGGCTTTGAACTTAGTGAGACTGTCTGAAAATTGTAGGGCCACGCGTGGTGACGCACGCCTTTAGTCCCAGCACTTGGGAGGCGGAGGCAGGTGGATCTTTGTGAGTTCAAGGCCAGCCCGGTCTACATAGTGAGTTCAGGTCAGCTGGGACTACAGGGAGACCCTGTCTCAAAAAGAAATTGTAAAGATGCCAGGCATGGTGGCACACAGCTTTAATCCCAGCACTCAGGAGTTAGATAGAGGCAGGTGAATCGCTATGAGATCCGAGGCCAGCTTGGTCTACATAGTGAGTTCCAGGTGGGCTGGCGCTAGAGAGACCCTGTCAAAACAGAAAAATATTTCTTTTTAAGGACTGCAGATGTAGCTCAGGGGTTAGTTGCTTAAGTAGCCTGCTCAAATTAAGTCCTGGGTTCAGTCCCAAGTACCTCAGATTAAAAAAAAGAATGAAAAAGAAAAAAGTTTTTTGACAATGTTCCTTTGTCTCCCCCCCCCCCCCAAGCTGGTTCCTATGTAGCTCTCACTGTTCAGGGACGCCCACCTGGGTCGCCCCAGATTCCACTTGCTGATTCTGAAGTAGACCCACCAGTCATTGGACATATGTCTCCCATCATGACATCCCCTCATTCCCCTGGAGCTTCTGGGAATATGGAGAGAATCACTAGTCCTGTGCTCATGGGGGTAAGACCAGATTTTCTTAGTAAATGCTCAATTATATAAAGATACCTTTGCTTTATATTAAGAGTTCTGATACACTAAGTTGATAAACACATTTACATTCAAGAATCTAAAAGGTAACTGTTTAATATAGAAGTTGCATGATTATTTGAAATGATTAGAATATTGTTATGGCAGATTTAGTTGAACAAATATTAAATACCCGCTATATACAAAACAATGTACCAAGAAATATGATTAAGATATCCTCTGCTGAAATTCCTTAATCATTTGTATACTTTAAAAGGATAGGGGTTTTTTTGTTTTGTTTTAGATTCTGTCCCCTAATGCCTGAGATACTCTTTGACATATAGGAGGTGCTTAATAAACCTTTATTGACTGAGGTTGAGAATATATAAGTAACCATAGTACAGAGGTAGCATATAGTATGAGAGGGGATACTAAGTTGTGAGACTTCAAGGGAAGAAAAACCCCATCTAGTTGTGACAGAGACAGACTTTATAAAATGGTTGTGTTTCGATTAAGCCTTTTAAACAGGTAGCATTTAAGTGGAGTCTATGGAGAGGAAAGCAGACATGTAGAGAAGGTAAAATAAACAGTTGAAGGGCCAAGAAAGATGAGCATTTTCAGAAGGGAGCAGGACTTCTGTTTGACTGTTGCCAGTCAAGGAGGTACATAGTGGGAAATGGCTTGACAAAAGGAAACCATCTACCTATATATTTTTCATAACTGCTGAGCAAGTTTACATGTAACTAAATAAGCAGCAAGAATCTCTTAAACGTTGTTGTCAGCAAGAGTGAAAAAATTATAAGAAGATTATAGGAAGACATTTAAGTTGATAAAATGTTACAGGGTTGTGAAACAAGAGATGAGTTGGGAGTTGTTTCAAATATCAGGCAGGCAAGACTGAGAATCTGAACGAAGCCTGTGGATTAATGGTGATGATTCAAAGGAGAAAATAGAAGATAATGTATTTGTACGTAATTTCAGTTTTCCAGCTAATATCAGTATTTAGTGTCCTCTTGAATCCAGTGTAGTAAAAGTAAAATGGCAGAACTATTGCTGTGATTTTTTTTAATGTGTTGTGTCTGAAAGCTTATCATTATTCAATAAATTCACAGAAATAAAGAAAATCCTAAAAGACGTTGATGGTTGAAGCTGAGGTAGAACATGATCTTTCTTATTTTTTTTTTTTTTTTTCTATTTTGGCCTCATTTTTTCTGTGTTATCTTTTTCTAGGAGGAAAACAATGTGGTCCATAACCAAAAAGTAGAAATTTTGAGAAAAATGTTGCAGAAAGAACAAGAACGGCTGCAGGTACAGTTAGCAGTGGGGCTGCTTACAGCAGGAAACTGCGCATAGCTGAGTTGGTGTTGGGTATAGTCACAGTCACATACAGTTGTAATCAGTGCCATCAACTTTTTATTCATAATGGGCTTTTTCACTACTTTCATGATATAAAGTAATTAATTCTTAAAATATTTTATAACTTTTCAGTTATTGCAGGAAGATTACAACCGAACACCTGCCCAAAGATTGCTAAAAGAGATCCAGGAGGCCAAGAAGCACATTCCTCAGCTGCAGGAGCAGCTATCCAAAGCCACAGGCTCTGCTCAGGTAGCTTGACTATTAAAAGGGCTACCCAACTTCCTGCAGGAAAATTTTCTTCTGGGAATGTATCAGAGTGTTGTTGCTGTTGCCTTTTAAGACTGATTTTTCTAGCATAGGATAACAGGGTGTCCTGTGTAGAGTGTTACAAAAGTAATGATTAACAAGAATAAATGTGGTCTTCTGAGTCTTGACTTGCTTATATCATGTTTCTTTGTAGCAATTTTTAAAAAAGAAGTGAGTGCTTTTGCTTTGATAATGACAAACTACAAAAACGTAGTTAAATATACTTGCATTTAAAAATATTTTATTATTTTTATTTTTTATATGTATTGACTGTATGTGGGTAAGGGCACCTGTGTTGTACAGTGCCTGCAGAAGTCCGAAGAGGATGTTGGATCTCTGGAACTTGAGTTAGGGATGGTTATTAGCCACCATGTGGGTGCTTGAATTTGAACCTGGGACTTCTGCAAGAGCAGCAGTGGTTAAGAGTGGCTCTTAACCACTGAGCCACCTCTCTAGCCCTTAGTTAATTGGATTTTATGGTTCATTCTGTTGTCTTAAAACTGAATGACAGTTGATAAAGTTTTTAAGTAGAGGTAGAAGATTTTTATATATTGAGAAAGGCATTATGGTAAATATCTGGATAGACAGTCTACTCTGTGCAGTCCTCTGAGGTTATATACTTCTGTTTGCCTCCATTTTGCATATGCACTTCAAGTGTGAGGGATTGAGCAACTTATTTGAGGTCATGTTCTCAAAAGTGATAGAATTCAGGGCCAGGCATGTTGTACATGTTTGTAATCACAGCACTTTGGGAAGGTAAGCAAGAGGATTGCAAATTGGAGGTCAGCCTGGGCTACATAGTAAGGCCCTGATTCAAAAGAAGAAGAAAATAACTGAAATTCCAGACTTACTCTTTATTTTTGTTTGCTGAGGCAGGGTCTTGCTATGTTGCCCTGCCTGGCCTTACATTTGGCTATGTAGCCCAGGCTGAGTTTGAAATCACACTAGTCCTCCTGCCTTAGCCTTCTGAGTGCTGGAATCATAGGCATGTGCTACCATGCTCAGCCTCACACTTAGAGTCTAGTCTCAGTAGTTTTATTTTGTTGTAATTTAAACATAGATTTCAGGAGAATTTGCTGTATGGACATAAGTTATGTAGATAATATCATCTATCGTTAGGAAAAGTAGCTCAGCATTTATATGTCAACCAGACATTCTATAATATTTATATTTAAGATGTACAAAGCTTTGTTTATTTTAAAAGGAAAATGGGCAACTTACCTATATAATTACTTTTTGCCTGTGAATTGAAAATGGGTAAAAGCTGATGAGTTGTTACTACTTTTGAATTAGTAAAAACCATATATTCACCAAACTGAAAGCATTCTTTGAGATCATCTAAATTTTCTCATTTTCAAGTAAAATACCATGTTGTAGTTGGGAAAACTGGTTAAATGACATGCTTAGGGTCACATGGTACATAAGGTTTATTGACTTCCTTATTGAAAATACTTTTCAGTACACATTGAGTATTTTTTTCTAGTTCTATTATTAGGCTGCTGTAATATTGACAAATGTGTGTGTACATACATGCATACATACATACATACATACATATTTGGCAGTACTGGGGATTAAATTTATTGCCTCAGGTATACTAGGCAAGCACTGTACCACTGAGCTACATTAGGAGCCCCTTATAGTCTTATCATCAATCAAAACCAACATATTTACCCTATCTGAAGAATAAAAATGTAGTTCCTGATCTTAAGTGCTTACAATAATATATCTTATAGTGTGTAACCAAATATTGAATATTTATTGAAAGTCAGAAGCAGTGGAAGGCAGCCAGCTCGAAGTTATAGTGTAATAATCTTTACTAATGGACAGATAATGTAAATTATATAGTGACCTACTATATATGTTTAAAATATTAACTTCCCCTATGTTTACAGTCATGCTAAAATATCACTTTCCCTATGTTTAATATCATGTCTTTTTTTTTTTGGTCTTTTTGAGACAGGGTCTCCCTGTAGCCCCAAGATGGCTCAGTGGTTAAGAGCACTGACTGCTCTTGCAGAGGTCCCCGTTCGATTCCCAGCACCTACATGGCAGCTACAAACTGTCCTTAACTCCAGTTCCAGGGGAATCTGAAGTTGTCTTCTGACCTCTGTGGCATTGCACGACACGGGTGCACTCACATATGTGCAGGCAATACACTCATACACATAAATAAAATATTTTAAAAAAGAATGCTTAAAAAAAACAAAAAAAATTAGCAGTAGTATCTTAGAGGAGATCTTATATAAGATGTTTATCTCAGCCAGTTGGTTCCCTCCTACCTCTTCATTGTCTGCCTGCTTTAAGCTCTGTGTCTTCCTGATAGTGCTTTGTTTCGAAGTCTGAAGCTTTATTTATATGCTGGTGGATTAGACCCATCAGTGTAAGCTAACTTCCTATTACTGATTAATGCTCTTCTCCTCTCAGTATGAACTATATGAGACACCAATTCATGTTTTTTATTCTGTTTTACAACATGCTGTAATGCCATAAGCTAACATTTTTCTAGAAGGAAATGGAATAAATATATATTGCCTATAATTCATTTAAATTCAAGAAGGGATATTTTAACCGTTGAAACAATTGTGAATTATAATTGAGATTTAAAAACTTTTTTAGGTTAAGTGCTATTTATGGAGGTACCTACATGTTGAATAAACCAATTGAAGAAATCATTGTACAAAATGGAAAAGTGGTTGGTGTAAAATCTGAAGGAGAGGTGAGTAAATTTGCTCCTGTGAGGAAAACTGTACCATCTACTCGGTACTTGTATTGGTATGGACATTGATGTTAGATTCTGGAAGAAAGGTAGGTAGGTAGGTAGGTAGGTAGGTAGGTAGGTA